>NC_046378.1:5016377-5172775 GCF_011125445.2 Fundulus heteroclitus | reverse complement strand
TTTTGATGCATTTTTTCCTTCTGGCTACACTTGCCAAAAACACAGCAGGTAGGAATGCTTGGTGGTACGAAGATTCTGAGGCCCCACTTCTACCCTTTAAGTTACATCCTCCTAATACACCCAGAAAAGTCCTGATGATATTAACTCCACAGCAAAGCTGGAAAAAAAAATATGGTGGTGGTGCCGAAACCTCCCACATGAATAAGGACATTTTCTTATGAAAAAAAAAAACATAATGCAGATTTGACATTTAGGATATCATATAGGAGTCATATGATGGCTCTTCTGTGGCCAGTTTATGGACAGGACTTTCTACATCAAAGGTCGTCTTCGATACATTTCATCCCACCTCATGCATAATCTACGTGTATCGAAGCTAAGGTCAAAATAGCAGAAACAGAAAGAAGTGGACATACTGTGGAGATTTCAAAGTTTGACTGGACTGAGGACTAAAGAGATACGTTGCTGTTTTATTGCCACAATTTTCTGGTTCACAGTGATCTTTCAAAATGACTCACGTTTAGAGAGCCCGAGGGATTGCCTTAATCCTGTGTGAAGGCCACCAAAATTTGACTGAGCTATCAGATGCCACATCCGCTGACTCAAATTGCCTGCTAGAGTGTGCAGAGTTAAAGTGGAAAGTTTCAAAACAAAAGTAATTTTATGATGACAAAAGACAAATAGTTCTTTGAATGCTAAGGAACTGCCTGTGCCAAGTGCTGTAAAAATAGTTTGAAACTTTTTAGCCTTTCAGGTAATTGCATAGCCAGTTAGTTTCTCCATTATGTATTCTTAGGTCCTTACCTCTTACCATCGATGCATTTGATGCTTTGCACTTAGCTGCCATTTGAAAATCTTCAACACTTCAGGCTCTTCGATTCTTGCCACCTGACAATTTTATTTTCTTAGTCCACATGTGCCTGAGAAAAGCCAGAAGCTGCAAATGCCAGGTCTCAAATTGCACATATAATAATGGACTGGGATAATGGCCCTCAAATGATGCAGTGAGAGCACATTTGTGACTATGTAGCCATTTGATAAAGAGGGGTAATGATAGCTGGGGGCGATGGCTCCAAAAGTGCATATGCAGCTCCCAAGCATCCACTCCTGGACATTTGGATGGATGCTTTTAGCTTTTTGTGAGCGCGAGACCTTGATGCATTAAAATTCCTTCATCTCACTCTTTGTTTTTCTAACTCAGCCCTAGGGGCAACAGGACGGCTGGCTTTGCATTGACTCTTTCCTCCTCTCTCTGAAAGAAGAGCAAAAGTTGCAGTAACATGGCAGCACACTGATTAAATGAAAGGAACGGACTCGGACATTTTGCCTTTGTTTTTGCATCCGTCTCCGTTTCACCAGCCCTCCTGTAATTGTGTATTCCGACTCCAACGGGAGGTGGGGTTGAGGGGTTTGGACTTTCGCCAGAGAAGGTAAAAAACAAACTTGTAATAACAGTCTGACCTTTTGTCTCACTGCTTTCATATTGCTGGAGGAATGGTGAGGGAGAGATGAGAAATAACTGCTATAACAAAAGGCCAGTGTTCGCTGAGGTGCAAATAAAGAAGGATTTTTACATGTGTGGCAGCACTTTCTCTCCTATGAGTGTTTGCTTTTGTACAAAGTACAAATTCTTGATTTTTTTTTTTTTGTGCAAGAGCCTTCCGGTGTGAATGTTTGCTCTAACTCAGGTGTTTTGTTTCTCACAGCCATAGCAGTCACCCAGTGGCTTTGCAAGACACCGTGTGCAGTCGCTGTTTTGGATTTGTTAGTTAAAAAGAGGGCTGTGGGGGTATGATGTTAACAAAGCCACTGAACCTCTTCAGTGGAGTGCCAACACACACACCCCCACAATCATCAAGACTCCAGGTACCAAGATCACGGCCCGAATGCTCAACCTGCTAGTGGCCACAGAAGCAGCAGGCATATCAAGCACACAAAGACACAGGAACACACCCACACACATTCACACACACACACACACACCTAGAGCCTCGCAGTGCAGGCTTTGAATTCAAAGAGAATGAGCCGATCTGCCTTTATCTTGCTCAGCCCAGAGATACAAGCAGCTCATCATATCAAAAACCCAAATCCAAACACAGCGGGCGCAAAAAGGTCAAACAGTGGCCATCAGGTGAGTTCTTTTAAAGCATAGCTATGGTTTTCACTAAGAACTCTATATATAATTCTACAGAGTAGATGTAAGTACCTGATCTTTGCTCGTTATTTAATCTTTTTCTTACATTCTTAAATCCAGTAACTAAAATCAGGAACTAGATCATTACCGTTTTACTCCAGTTGGAATGATCAAAAGGACCAAATTAGGGTGTTTGCATACAGTATATTTTCTCAGTATAGCTCATATTTTGTTTGGGCAGCCTGGTTATGAAGCATAACACAGTGGCACAGTGGTTAGCATTGTTGCCTTGAAGGAAGAAAGTCCTGGGTTCAAGTCCTACCCTTGCCCTGGGTCTTGGACACACACCTTTTCAGCACTTCCCACAAATATTCTACAGGATTAAACTTTGTGAATCATGGCTTTGTTGTACTTTAACCACTCAAATTAATTTATTTCAACAAATGTATTATTTTATTGTGAGGTGCCCAGTTCCTTCAGCAGTAAAAAAATAAATAAAAACACCCCCACCAATGAGGTTCCACCCCCCTACATCACCTTCAGGGTGGTGCTCTCAGGCTGGGAAGCTTCCCGTTTTTCCTCCCATGCAACAATGGTCTTTATGGACAAATAATTCAAGTTCAGTTCCATCAGACCATACGACATGTCTCCAAAATGAAGTTATTTGTCTCAGAGTCCATTTACAAACTGCATTCTGCCTCATTTATGTCACTTTTGCAATAATGGCTCCATCCTCTCTTAATGGCCTTTCAGCCCATGTTGGTTCAGGACTTGTTTTATTGTGGATAATGGCGATCTCTCTCTAGCTTTAGCCAAGCACCTTTAAAATGTTTTGCTTTTTTCTGAGTTTGATGCATATATTTTTATCAAGATACATTCATTTCTGGGACACAGAAGCATTTTTCTTCCTGAACAGCATAATAGCTGTACATTCTCAGGCTGTTGAAATCCATTATTGTTAGAAAATTTGAATATTGCATTTTCAGCCATCTGGAAGTTGTACCCAAAGATTAGCCAGACTTTTGGAGGTCTAAACATCTTAAATGATATCTTAACTAATTTCTCTAATTCAAATGTGGCAACACAAGCAAGCAGTGTGCCTTATAATACATCAACAGCAATCACTCCATGTTAAATCAAATGTCAGGAATTTCCCCGTTAAAACTAGGACATCATCATCTGACCTTCCCCAAATTGTTTAAAAGCACAAAAATCTTAAGCCATTTAAACATGTAAAAAAAAAAACTGAAAATGAAATTGTTTGTCCATCTCTAGATAGTTGGGCATTTAGCAAAAAAGAAAAAAAAATGCTACACCTGACTGACATACAATATAAAAAGTTTGATCTGAATTAATGTAGAAAAAAAAGATAATGTATTCTTTTATCCAGTCAGTGTATGAGAACATCTGGCTTTTTACAAAGATGACTGGATAGTTTGTTGTTGCTGTCTGAGAAAAACAAGGATGGGCTCAATGTGACCCAAGAAGTCTGGCAGAAACATTCTGCTTTGCTTTGTGCTCAGGCAAATGAACCTGCTTGTATTCAACTCATGTCTGTCTCAGATTTATTTAGTCCCCTTGAGCCATATTTAGCCGTATCTTCAGCTTAAGTCAATTGTTGAATTTGTCTTGGCCAACAGTTTAGTAGATAAACAAGCTGAGATCCATTTAAACTTGCTTAAACCCGATTGTCACATTTCACCATTTTATCTAAATATTATATGGCTACTGAAATATTTTAGGCTAGGCAATTGATGCTTTCTGCAATTGATATCAGGTCCTTTTATTTATTAAATTTCACCAGTTCTTCTCATTACATAATTAAGACCTTTTGAAACATTTTTCTATTTAAGATAAGTATTACTTTATTGTACCGGAATGGAGAAAATAAAAACGTGATCATACATACAAATACGTTACAAACTAAGTTATCAAACAGTCAAATTAAAACAAAGACCAAAAATCCGAATCTTAGTCTATTACTTCAGCAAACTGCTTGAAAACATTGTCAACATCAGCCAGATGTGAGTACATTGAAGAGTGCAGCTGTATGTATTGGGCCAGATATGTTAAGGAACCAATTATGAAGGTAAGGCTGTTTCAGTTGGAGTGTTGTCTGAAGATTGTAGTGGCTTTCATTGTCAAGGAAATCAAGATTGCATTGTTATCATGACTGAGCTAGGTGGTATATTGATGAATACCGTAGTGTGGGTCATTTCGCTCCTTATTAAAGCCATTTAAGCTGTTTTCAATCATGTGGTGTGAAAACATGAGTGTCCTGTTACATAATTCTTCTATTATTTCTTGTTTAGTACATTTAAAAATCTCAGATCATTCCAAAGACTGTACAGTAGATAACCAGGGTAAATCCAAAATGCAGTTTTTAAATGATGATTTTGTTTATCAATAAAAAAAAAGGTACCCTTTGCTTTTCTAGTCAAATATAAAATTGTATCTAATAATCTATTTTTTAAAAAGCTGATTTATTTGCATTAGTCACACCAATGCCTGACTGGTGCTAAACCTGTGGAATCAACAAATCACTTAAACTAGAACATTTCTGACAACATGACTGAATGCAAAAGAGAACAACAATGGCGTGCACCATATTTGTTAAAAGCGATCCCAGAGAATTTGTGGAAAATATTGTAATTGTAAATATATTGCTGATTAGAAAATAATTGGCATGTTTGCAGAGCTGTTTTCCAGTTACATCTGTCATGACATTAACACAGTATTTCAGATAGAGAAGCCAAACATGATGGTGGTAATGGGTCTGGAACTTCTTTGCTTCGTCAAAACCTGGAGGACTTGCCGTAGTTTAAGACACCATAAAACAACCGTCTAGCAGAAAATCCTAAAGGACAATGTCTGGCCATCAGTTTGTCACCTTACACTCGGGCACACCCCACTTATCAAGCGGGGTTACTCAAAAACAAGTTGAAGATTACCAAGTGGCTTAGTTGAAGCATGGGTTAAATGTGACAGCGGTGTGTTGGCATGAAGTTATTTAGGCGGTTCATGCTCCAAAACTCTAATGTGGCAGAATTAAAACTATTTTGTGAAACATGGATATAAATTCCTCCACTGCTTGTAATCTGTTTTTTTGCACTAAAATATAGTACCTGTTTCAACACCTTTCTTAGCCAAGAACTAATACTTCTGTACTTTTTTTTATTAGTACAGAAAAAATCCTTAAGAAAATATGCTTATATTTACATCTTTGTTGTTTTTTTTTTTAATAGAAAGCCTGAACGACAACCTGGAATTGTGAGATTTAAATATTTGATCAATAACTAATGTTTAGCAAAGATGCAATAAGTTGGATTCTGTCAATTATAGAGATGTGTAATTCTCGGTTTTGTTGGTTCCCTTTTTCTTTTTAAAGTGATGCGCTTTAAAAAGCCACTGCATCACTGCAGTGGCTCCTGAAAATTCCTAAAGCATAACAGATAACCTTACCTTGAAGGGGACTGATACTTTAAGCTTTGCAAACCAGTTTGAAAAATGTATTAGCGTTAGTGCCAGTTACATTTCGATATTAAATAAGTTAGCATTTAGTCAAACAGAATTCCAGTGAAAACCCTGGGATGCTACCTGCCTCCACAAGTGATCTACATGGAGGCTTTTAAACGTAATAAAGTCGTCTCCCTGTAGATCGTTCCTGTCAGCCTGCTCTCATGGGCACGATGCAAGGACACACAGTGCATTCAAGATTAACATTTGCAAAGATCTCCAGGGTTCAAGGCAGACATGGATCAGTGCGATGATGGAGTGGTGGAGAGAAAAGCAAAACCAGAGACGAGCAACCTCCTCCGACAGGGCAGGGGTGAGATATTTCTGGTTGATTCTCAGTTACCCACCGAAGGATATCCCTGTGGCACTTTCAGCTGTCATGCGCTCCCAGCTTACAGTGAGGCTGTAATTGCCTGTTGCTAGCAGTAATGCCTAGCTGTCTCTGCTACGTTTACTTTTCATTATGCTGATGTATTCATCGAGGCCCCCTTTTCTTGACCTTATCAATCAGAGTTTAATTTCCTACAGACTTCTTTTTAATTACAACTGTTTCTCTTCCTACTCCTGTCCCCTCTGGGGGTCTGTGCAGATTGTAACACCCGCCTGGTTAGAGGTGGCGCCCACCGGCACTGCAGCGGTGGCACATTGTTGCCTGGTCAGAGATTAATCCACCGTTATAGTGCCTCTGCCATGCTTAGAGCCTCAAGTCAAATCTACGCCTCTCAGTTTAATTGGCAATGAAATGGCGGAGGAGAGGCCCTCTGACCGGCAGCTCGCTGTAAAGGGCATCACGGCTCCAGAATCCACTTTTCAGCTGTCACACGACCTGATTATATTAGCCTGGACGGGAGTAATAACGGTATTCCTGTGATTAATTTGATTTGAGGTGCAAAAATTATTCTCTGATCCGTGACTCTGCTCATTTGGTGAAAGGCAAAATCAGGCAAGTACTAAAATGTTTGTATTATACATTCCTTTAATTTGGCAGCGGCGTGGTGGATAATATGGAACTGTAAAAAGTGTGATGGTTTGAAATACAAAAACGTTCGACTGAAAATTAAAACAATTATCCAGGACTATTCAGGAATTCTTCAAATATATTCCTCAGTATGTGACAATGGAGTCAGAAGTCAATGTATTTCAGTACCAGCTGAGCTCTCCAAGTGCCTTGCGGCAGTATTCTCTGAATCTTTTAATATTTAATACAACTCCAAACTTGAATGCATTGTATGTGGATTTTAAATGACAGACCACCACAAAGTAGTGGGTAATTATGAAGTAGAATGAAATGATACATGGTTCTGAAACATTTCCAAATAGAAATCTAATGCATATCTGTATTCTCCCCATGTTGATACTCCTTGATACCCTGATCCGATACACTTAAATAAAATGCAGTGCCTTCGGACATCACCTACACTACCAGTCAACGGTTTGGACCCACATTTGTCAGTCGATGGCTTTTCCTTATTATGTTATGACTTTCTACATACATGCAGATACCTAGCGAAAGCATCTAATCTATGACTTAAAAGTATATAGAATTATATATCAAACACAAACTTGTGAAATAAAGATCTTGTATATTTAACTTTTACCCATTTATTTTGATTACCGCTCTGGTCACTCTTGGCCTTATCGCAATGAGCTTTATGAGGTTAGTTACCTGAAACAGTTTTTTGAACTGTCTTGAAAGAGTTCCTGAGGTAGTAATAAAACTAAAGACAAACCATTGAATGAGAAGGCGAGTCCAGACTTTTGACTGGTAGTATAATTAGCAAATTGGGTTAATCTTTGTGTTTCTTTAATCATGTTTTGAGGTAAATACAGGTGTTCTGCTACCCACTAAACATTCTACCTTCGGAGTAAAACCAGGCAATATCATGCTATGCGGATGCTTTTCTTCATTGAGGTAACAGCAGCTGGACAGAGTTGATACCAAGAGGGTTGGAGCGAAGTACAGAAGAACATGTGTTAGAATCTACAAACAACTTTAGACTGGAGTGGAGGACAATGACCATACTACCAAAGCTAAAATGAGACGGTCACATGAAGGCCAGTTCCTCACTGGGAACAAGTTTTCTTACTATGAAAGGGAGTAAACAAAGAAGACACCAATTTTCATGGGCATTTCCACCAGCTGTGTTTTTATTTCGGGAAGTTTTTGGTAACAAATGTTTTATCTCCTTTATATGGAAAGGACTGGATACAATTATTAAGGTGTTTAAGAGTGAAAAACCTTTTCACCCCGATGCACGGAGCCAGCTCGACAGGAACTATGCCTTCAAACAGGTCATGAAGAATATCTGGGGGGTAAACTTATGTTACAACAAAACGAGAAAGGTTGTAAGTTAAAATCCCAGGTCTTCTTACCCCAAAGCAGCTTATTCCCTTTTCTTGAGCTGCTTTTACATGAAGCCGGTGAACTTCCTTCGTTCTGCGCTCAAACACTTTGGATTTTACCTCTTTCATCTGAATGTCAGGAAGCTGAGCTGTACAAAATCGACAGATATATTTTACTGAAAAACTCTCTACAAACCCTGCTAGGCCATGAGCCCCCAGATTGTCAGCAAACAACACACTGCATGGTGCCCTTGATAAAAACACCAAGAGGTGGACAATATAGCCCGTCCTGTTCAAATATAACTATATCATGCATCAGAAGTTCAAATATCTTCTCATAACCATTTGATTTCATATAATCACTTTTGCACAACAGCGCTAAGACTGAAGATAAGGTAAAGCTGCTACCAGGCGCTACATTGCCTAAAGTCCAGTACACTGAACAGGGTTTGTGTTTTTTGCGTGACGTTCCCAATAGACTGATCTCAAGGTCGTCAATGTAAAAACACAGAGAAATCCTTAGGTCCTCACCAAAAAAAGATTGTTTTTGTGATGCTCATCATCTTGAAAGCTCACATACTGGTTTACAGTTGCAGACACGTTTGTATGATTGTCAACAAGTTATCAGTTATATCTTTACGAGTAAATAACTACTGGGGAGACAACGGTAAGGGAACATACTGAAATGTTTTGCTGGACACTGCCTCTAGTACATACACTACAGCAGGGGTGCCAAAATCATTTCTATATTGGGCCACTTTGGCATCATGAAGTCATTAAACGGGCTGGTTGCACGTGTATAGATGACACTTGATTTCATAATATCATTCCAGCTCACATAAAAATGTAAAAAAAAATAAAATAAAATCATAGTAACATAGAATTAGAACCCATAGGCCCATTTTAACAGTTTATCTGAAAAACAAATGTTGATATTGGGGCGAGTTACACTTTAAACTCATCATTCTGCATCACTTTTTCTCTTTTTTTGACATTTCTGGGTTGTTTTTTTGCTACAGGAGGCACAGTTCCAGCTACTTTATACACTTTCAAAGGATATATGCCTCTACTTTATGACATGATATGCCTTTTTTGGCTCTTGAGGGCTGGATAAATTGCCTTGACGGGCTGGTTTCAGCCTGCGGGCCTTGAGTTTGACACGTGCTCTAAAGGGTTTTACAAGGTTTTTCCTTGTAGCACTGTTTGCATTTGAAGGCAGATGCCAGTGGACCTCCCTTGGCTATAGCCTCTGCCAAAGGATTATTAGTAGAAATGGTAACGCTGATTTCATTAATTATGGACTGGCCAGCCTGAAGGTTATGGTTCTTGAAAATGTCAAGCGCTACACTGTCTGATACAGGCAGTGTTGCAGAGGTAAGAAGAAAATGTAATTCCTCAAGCAAGCCATCAATTGCTGAACATGGTACATGTGAAAATACCTCTACTAAAAAAACAAAACAGTTGGCAATTTTTAAATTATTGTTTCTTTCAGGTTCCCAGTTTCAATCAAATTTTGACAATCTAAGTCCGAAGCAGTTTCTCCAAGATCAACTAGATGGTCTTCAGATACATGATGGTCACTAGTTACATTAACACTTCTCAGTACTTCAGCTTTGAAGTATTTAACACTGCAATGTGGATGACTCCTACCCTTATGTTATTGAAAAGTAGAATATATTCTTGCTAAAAAGGTACAGTTTTGAAACACGCAACTTACTGATTCAAAACGCTGCAGATGGTTAATAATGTGAAAAAGGTTCTCTCTACTAGATGCAATTTCACTTCAAGGACACAACATACATGTAAAAACCAATCGTTCAGTATTTCTAGCATGTAATGCATCAACATGCCAACGACTCAGGTGAGTTGTCAGAGCATTCCATGATTTAAATGAGCACGAGCATTTGTAGTGCATGCATGGATATGAGTGTCTCTGACCGAAATGGCCGCGCTTCAGTGTGAAATGTTTTAGTAATTGGTACCTCGTTGACACGGTGTCAGAGCACTGCTTGCACCTCTACATTCAAACCCTAAAAAGAAGAGTGAGTGTGTAACTGTCAGTTATGAAGTTCAAACAAGCACATCAATGGGTTTTCCTCCTCCACGCGTCAACTTTGACCACGGTATCTCCGATCTATATATAACATGTTCACAATTATTCAAAAAAGCTATATTGGAGGAACCCCCAAAATGGTCTCCGGAACAGAGAGTTATGTTTACCCACAGCCTCTCCTTAGTTTCCCTGCTCTTTTTAATTCTAACTAGTAGGGATAGTGCTCGCACTTGCTTTATAACATGGGACAGACAGTTTAGCTTCTAGACCCGTCAACCGAGTCAGCCTGGCAAAGAGCTAATTCGCCGAACCCAGCAGCCAGCGGTGTCATTGTTATGGCCATAATACAAGAACAGTGCACTAAACACTAAAAGCACTTATCGTCGCTCGAAACAGCATACAGTAAAGAAAAAAAAAACGTTGTTTTCAAGGAAGAAATAATCTCCGGAGCAGGTGTTCACTTAAGCAAGTGGAGCCGTTAGGCCATTGGCAGTTGGCAAACAACTTAAAGGTACATTACCGCCACCTACTGAAAAGGAGTGTGAACTGAATGTTTTTAGACTTTGTCTTAAAATATTTAAAACTGGCCTGGTAGCGCTACATGAATTTTGCTGGCAAACTAATTTAAGGTTCATCTACCGTCACCTACCAGACTGGAGTGGGGCTATATAGCTACATACGGGAAACAACTGTGGACAATAATAATTAGCACATACACCTATTCAGAATTAAGTTACGTTGAAATCAAACAGTTATCTTAAGTTGTTTCAAAATCTCTTCTTCTTATTTACATCCAATTTAACCTGCTTATGTTCAGCATGAAAATATATTTTTGGTAGTAGTCTGACCATAACCTTTTCACACAAAACAAGCAGCATCGCTATTTAATTTCTTAGAGAGCAGACGTGCATACATCTCTGACAACACTTGAAAGCTGGCATTCACAGATACCCTCCATTTATTGACTGATTTTAAGCTTAGATGTGCCAAACTGGTGGAGACAAAGCACTCTGAAACCTGTAACTTTGATGGCAGTAAATGCGGCTTCTACATACTATCCAGTCAATGGGACTTATTTGAAAAAAATAAGTCCCATTTTCTTACTTCTTGCTACTGGATTTATTCAGTTATATGTTTAATTCCATTTATGGCTTAAACGGACAAAAATCCTTTTGAGTCTTAGCTCGCCACATTCACCCAAACGGATGTGAAGTTTCTGAAGACGGCAGCGGATTGACCTCCCTCCATTTGCAGGTTATCTCATGCCATTTACTGACCACTTTTAGCAGTTGTATGAGTTGTGTACTTTTCGAAATTGGGGTCACTTGGACTTGTTTTTCTAAGCAATGCAAAGATTTTTTTTTCCTAAGCATGCATTCCAGTCTTTTCTGAAGGTAACGCAATAGGTGAGCTTCACAGGTATAAATCAAAACATCTAAAGGGCAAATATAATAAGTGATTGTCATTAAATATACAAAAGATTCTTCTTTTGGGTCTAGCAGCTTGTAGGGCTATTTGGTGTTCTGTTACCTTTTAATGGATTTACCGTGTTCCATTTTCATTCAAGTTTTCTATGGTTTGCAATGTTCCTAATCACTTAGTGTCAGGACATTACCTTTACAGCCGTGGGTTTGATAAGCGGCGGCGATGTTTCCGCTGGGAACCATGGCGACTGATGGTGTGACACACTCATATCTCCACCCATCATCCCGCCCTCTCATTCATGGCTCCTCGACCTCCAGCAGCCAGGCATTATTCTAAGACGAGAGAAGCATATCATCCATTTTCCTGTAATGACTCAGGGCCATGTCTCCGGCTGTCTGTGCATGAACCCATTTCTGTTCCTAAGGTTGCGCTGAGTACCTCTTCCCAGTGACTGGATGAGCTGTGGTTGTGGGTTAGGGGGTAGGATTCACCCGTGGGTGGGACCTCATCTCGATGCAGTGGCGATTACCGGAGGCAGACTCTCCTTTATTGCTCTCATCACTCCTGATGAAAAACCATTTTATCCCACACACACAGAAAGCAGCAAGGCTTCAAGTTGTCATTAGCGCACAATTTCAAAGCAGCTAGGCCAGGCCAGGAAAGATGCGCCCGCAAAAGGGTTATCATCATGGAGCAAGCAGCCGCCTAAATTTCCTGCCGCTGTTGCTAATTTTATGGGAACAAAAAATAACAGATCTTTATTTTTTCAATGCATTGACGGTGGAATTGCTTTCAGATTAGCATAATGCAGAATGCAACCTTCGAACTGTCTGACACAACTAAGTAGTGAGAGTGAGCGGCACATGAAGCATCACAGATTGCAAGGTCAGTGGGAATCCTTGGCTGTGACTGTACTGAAAATGAAGCTGAGGACAATGCTCTTTAATCCTCATGTCTCCCTATCGCTTATTCTGCTCAGCCTCATGGCCTGGTCTATAAATTCAGATCATATTTTTCGGTCCTGAATGTTTTTGGGTGTTTTTTGTTTGATTATTTTTTTTAGCATGTTGTCCTATACTCAAAGGCCACTTTATTAGCTTCTACTAATGAGCCCTTGCCAATCACATGGGAACAATTCAATGGACTTAGGTATCTAGACTTAATGAAACCCACTTACATGGAATTCAAGCCGAGCCTCGGAATGAGGAGGAAAGAGATTTTAAGTGTTTTTGAATGTGACGTTATTTATGTGGGAAAAGACTGGTATGAGCATATAGAAACTGGTCAACTACTGCAACATACACAACCATATGCTTGATTTACTAGCACTGATCCTAAAAAGAGAAAATATCTTTCTTAATGTTAACAAAAATGGCCAACCTGGTTTGAGACAATAGAAATTCAACAGTAGCTTAAATAAGCAGTCCGTACAAGTGATGTATGGTGGGGTCAGTATTTGGCGTCAACATGAAAAACATAGATGTGTCCTGGTTTGTATCAAACGGATCGTTTTCCATTGACGTTTGAGCACATCTGCACCAACAAGATATTTCCCATCATGACACACTCAGAACTCACTGTTATCCTCACTGTTGTATCAAACTAATGAATATTAATCACTAATATACTAGTGTGTTTCAGTCTCTGCCTTTGTGACTGATCTCCTCTGACTGTATCAGCGCTGTTAGTCACGCTTTCTTGGCTGGCCCTCATGAATATGGAGGCCTTTTAGGTTCAGACATGTTTTTCAAGCTTCGCCATCTGTGTTGTTATGAGGAACAGTCATAAAATGTCTTCTGAGGTCTACAAAGTGGTTGTTTACTTTATTTACAATAGCTATATGGCTTTTTGTATAAGTAGTGCAGTCATTTAGTCAAACCACAGATGTGGATTAATCCGTGACAACACTTGAAAACTGGCATTCACAGATACCCTCCATTTACTCGGACTGATCTTAAGCTGTTTTGCAGTGAAGCATAAGCAAACAATTTATTCTGTAGATGTGGCAAACTGGAGGAGGCAAAGCCCCCCAAAAACTTCAATGAGAGCAAATAGGGGCTCTACAAACTATTCAGTCAGTGTGATGTATTTGTAAAAAAAAAATGTAAAAAGACCACTTTCCTTTAATTTAAAAATCATGCACTGCTTTTCCTGGTTAGTCACATTGAAGTCCATTAAAAGGTGTTGAAAGTTTGGGTTGTAACATGAAAAATGTGAATAGGTTCATGGGTCTGGATACTTTTGCAAGGCACTGTAAAAAAAAATCAAGTTTAGTGGGAGGATTTTTTTCTTGTTGGTTGCTACTTGAAACACACAATTATATGTTTTATTCCATTTATGGCTTGAACGTACGTGCATCTTAGCTTGGCACATTCACCAAAACAGATGTGAAGTTTCTCAAGAGGGCAGCAAATTGACCTCCCTCCATTTCCAAGTTATCTCATGCCACTTACTGACTGCTTTTAGCTGCTGTATGAGTGGAGTACCTTTTAGAATCGGAGTAATCATTTATTAGATCTTTCTTGACTATCGCTCTTGATGTGTGACTGTAGCATTGTAATTGGGTTGAGGTCTGGTCTTTGACTATTCCACTGCAGCACCTTGGTACTTTGGCAGTCATTCTGTGGTAGGTTTGCTACTGTGATTATTGCACGGTTCATGAACCAGTTTCAGCCAAGCTTTTCCTTTTCATTTGGTGAATTAATGGATAAGTCAACGGCTATAAGGTGCCAAGGTCCATTAGCCCAAATCATTAGCCCTCTGCCACCATACTTACCTTCTTATTAGTTATGTGTATTGATATGCTGTGTTTGTTTTACGCAAACACATGGTAAAGTGCATGACTGTCAAACATCTCTGCTTTGGGGGCATCGCTTGAGTTCAGATGTTTGTTAATAAGTCATACTACCTTAATATATTTGAAAACCTGTTCTCCAGTCTGCTGATTCTGATTGAACCTGTGTTTTGACTTGATTGTAGAACCGTAGGCCTGTAGAATCTGAAATGAAGCTTTGGGTTTTATGTAATTTATTGGACCTAGATATTTGGGTCCATTTTAGAAATTCCACTCGGGATGGAATTGACGCGAAATGTCAGGAAGAATCGCTCTCACTGTAGAATTAACTTAAAATTGTTTTGTTTTTTTTCCAAGCTGGTGCCTCTCCATATTGGCATGGTGCTCTCAACTGTGTTCACCAGTTTGATCAGACCAGCGAACTGCTAAAACCCCCTGCTTTTATAGAGGTGGTTGCACTTGCTCATGATCTATTAATCAGTTCCTCGCCTCCTACGCTTATTACAGCAGCAAGAGTGTACTTAGTTCTACTGTATGTACTGACAGTCAAGGAAACTTATCCCACAGCAGAAAAACACTGGATGACCTGAAATGGCAAAGGCTTGATTCCATTTACCAGTACGTTTAACTTATTAACAGCCAGATATTTTTTTTCATGCGACGTTGTTGAAGATATATATACTATATTCATAATTTTCGCCAAATTAGTTAAACATTTCCTCATTTGACAGTTGCTGTTCTTAAAAATGGTTCTCACCTCCAAAGAGCTGGTCAGTCACAGGAAACAGAAGGAAAGTCCTTCTTAGTTACTCTTGAACAGATCAAAGCTATTTTAAGAAATTGCCATGTTAAGTTTAACAAAAGAAGTTTACTTTTTCTTATAGCTTTACCTCAAGGATTTAAATCACAGAATAATCAGAATAATCTTGTTATTAATCACATCTAAACACGATTTTAACCATATAACAATGTGAAAGTAAAATAGTCTCTAAGCTCTGATTTGGTCTTAGCAGATATTTAAAATGAATCAAAGTAACAAAATTCAATGTTAGCAGGCAGCTGCGGTTATTAACCAACAAGAAGTTGTTTTTGTGTCCTCACAATTAAAGTGGGGAATATTTTGGAACTGTTGTTCTTCCAAATTATTTCAAACTGCATATTTTAGTGATGTCAAGTTGATTTTAATGACATCCAGTGCATGGATGAAGAGGTCTGTAACAATAACTGTTTGATTTAAGCCTGGAGAGAGTCCACTTCTTCTTTTTCCTGTCACTGAATGGTGAGTAATTATTGTTTTTGTGCTTTATTTCTGAATCTCGGGGGACCTGAAATTACAGCCTTGCTTTGTCATTTCTGATCCTTCAACTCACACCTGACATTTACAGAGTCAAACTAAATGCAATTTGTTTTTTTTGTTTTTTTCTTTTTCTTTTCTGGTCAAGTATAATAACACAATAGTGTTGAAAATATTCGGTTATTTCTCTTTATTTTTTTTCTCTATTGACTGGAGTTGGCAAAAAAAATAGCAAGCTGCAACGACACACAAGGCTGAAAAAGTGTCTTAAAATATTAAACCCTTTAGAATTTACTCTATCTGGTGTCATTACAGCCTTGAATTAATATAACTACTGTTCTAAAGCACAACTTTATTTTCATGTAAAACAGCTGATAGGCCTAAGTGTAAAAGATGATGAAAAATTAAGTATATTGAAGAACTCAAACCCTTCTAAGTTTAGTATTTCCCCCCTTGTACAGCTTCAAAGGGTTGGTTTATACAGCTGTTGTCTCATATTTCCTTTTATCAGTATGAATTGCTTTATGATTGTTAATCATATACATTTCCTAAACATGTTGATTTAAATTTAGTATAAAGACATTTTGATGTAGCTGGGGTTTCTTTGTGTAGACTTACTTGACAAAACATAAACCTTTTACGTTTTTAATCACTGATTCTATGATGGTGGCTGTTACTCAGGAAAAATCAGGTTATGCATGAACTTTAATGAATGGAGCCTTTTGTTAGTGAAAAGCTCTTAAACCTTAATTACACCAATTACTCAAATAAAGTTAGAGGAAAGAAAAAAATAAATACCTACACGCTTCATTCACAAAAACGCAGATGTTTTCCCAACATCTTTGAAAGAGAAAAAGGCCTGCAGCATTATGGATCCTTGACTATAATTGACAGTGAGGATGGGCCACTGTTCCACATATGCATATCCATTGTTTTACACTGAGTTTTTGTTGATTACAAATTCCAGCCTCTCTTTGATCTAACCAAAGCACAAGGATTCAGAATAAAGTTCCAGGAGAGTTTGTGATGGTAGGACAGAAAATCCAGTTATTGTTGATTTTCCCGTGCCTTTCAAACAACCGTTTGGCATGTAGAGCATGTCTAATGGGTGTTATGGAGACCCCAATATAGCTACTGCTCTTTGCTGTAATTCTCTAACAGTAAGCTTTAACAAAGTTTTTACATCCCTTACCATCTTCCTGACTGAATGTGGTGGAAAGATGAATGTCCAGCCTCGTTTTAGTTGTCGAGTTATTTTGAACATTTCAATCGTTGTTCGGATTCAAGAAGTGAGCGGGTTATGATTCGCCGTTTCATTCCTGTAGCCATTTTGTAACTTATGAAGTTCAACACAAACATGCCTTACTTAAATGACATGTCTTATTTTGTTGTTTTTTTCATTTTGAAGCGTGGCTAACAGAAATGAGCCTCTCTGTCACCTGATATTTGCAACAAAGGCATTGATTACTACTAAGTATAGTTTATATTGCCATGGTTATCTAGCCAAATGTATTAAGCTCTGACTTTTAACTCAAGATAGCCATCTGAACCATCAATCTTACTTTGAAGCACATGAACTATATGTTGATTTGGCTTTGGGTATAGTTTGCTTCTGGCAGCTGAGTGGTGATAACTCATGATGTTTGGGTGTATGCTTTTAAGCCTGAAGTAAGTGTTAGATTGAGGAGACAAGCAAAACAATTGAGAAGTGGCAAAATGGCTTATGAACAACACCCAAGACAGACCTTCATCTGTGCAATATTCACAGACTTTATCTCCTGAGGAGCCTGAGGTCTTCTTTAACTCTGTGGTGGCATCAGCCATCTTCTATGGCGTGGTCTGTTTTGGAGCAGCAGCTTATTTGTAGCAGAGAGGAAATTCACTAGGACGGCCAGCTCTTTCCTGGGATTTCCTTTGGAACCAGTGCAGGTGGTAGGACACAGAAGGACTGTAAGAAAAATCAACTCACTGATGGACAATGTCTCCCACCCCGTGTATGGAGCTGTTGCAGATCTGGAGAGCTCTTGTAGTGACACACTGCTGCATCCCAGATGCTCTAAGGAGCGTTTCCGCAGGTTGTACCTCCCGGCTGCAGTCAGACTTTATAATCTCGGCTGCTCCATACAGACATTATAACTGTTCACATCATGCCAATGGTTGCACAGGTTCTGATCTGAAAATTAATTGTTTTCCCTGTTCCCAGATGCTAAGATATGCAAACACCTTATCTAGGGATGCTTCTGCACTGTCATGCATATTGCATATTATATTTCCGTGTTATATAAATAAGATGAATTTTTTCCCCACTACCAAATATTTTCTACTGAACAATATTCACTCTGGTATTTCCGTTTATGTTCTATTCTTGGTGTTTCTTTAGAGATAATGTAAGATTAGACTGGTTTGTCTTTTTTTTTTCTTCTTTCATTGCTAATAATTTTGTGTAACTGTCTGTGTTTGCCACTGTCACACCCGACTTTCCCCATTGCGGGACAGTAAAGGAATTCTTATCTTATCTTCTACATGTACGCTGCAGGATACATTGTCTGTGAGTGCTAGTAAAGCTGCTGATCTGTGCTCAGATTAACTCGTGAAATTTACTGAGGTGTTTTTTTTTTTTTCTCTAGGCTCACTTGTTGCTTTCTGTCTCCACAGTGAACAAACACAAGCCCTGGATAGAGACATCGTACCACGGGGTGATCACTGAGAACACTGATGTCGTTCTGCTGGACCCTCCACTGGTTGCCCTGGATAAAGATGCCCCCATCCCTTACGCAGGTATGTCCCATGTAAAATGTCTACCTGAGCATGCTGGCTACAACTGGCTGACATGGACTAGCTAGTATCCAACGGAGGCAGTCAACAATGACTCAGACGTTAATCCTTACAGGGACGCAGCACTGCAGGATGTACTTACACCAGAGATATAAACCACACAAAGCTGCCATGGGATATCACTGAATGAGCTTAAATAGATAGACTGCGTCCTCTCTGTTGCATATACTTTATGTTTGTTTTACACTGAGCTGCACTGTTTCTGTTTTAATCCAATAGTCCCCACTAAACACCACATACAGGACTCTTGTTTTTTTTTTTTTTTTTTATTTGCTGTGGAAAGTCGCCCATATAAGCCCCTCTGGTGCCTGAGGACGCCTTGAAAAAAAAAAAAGAAGAAAAACCTCGTATAACCGGATTAGATTCTACCCACTTTGTGGTCATTCCAGCTCATCTAAAGGGTGCCAGCTCTAGTGGGATGTTGTCCGCTGGAGGCTATTGGCTAGCCCAGCTGTCCCCCTCTCCCGCCAAGCCGCTAATGTGGCCAGGGCCACGGCAGGGGGCTGCAGCACAGGGCTGAAGCCCTCTCACAGAAACCCTCGAGCTAAGCTGGATGGATGGCCGGATTGATGGTTGAAGTGGAGAGGGGGGGGGGGGGGGGGTGCATGCAAATGTGAATGTGTGAATGTTTGTGAGAAATTCTTTTGAATTGGTTACCGCTGTGCACGTGTGCACGTGTATGTGCATGAGTGAGTGTGTGTGTGTGTGTGTGTGTGTGTTGGGCTGTGGCCTGAGGGGCTTGCTGGGATGACCAGCCCACAGGGAGAAGGAGAGAAAATGATGCGGTGGTTGGGAGTAGCTGGCTGACCAGCACATGCCCTCTAGCTCTCGACAGAGTGATGGCTACACGTGGAGATCGCACATGCGCGTGCAGGCACGGCTGCACGCAAGAATTTTTCTCCCACACACAGAACAAGCTTTGCACATAGACATTCCTGGGATTCCAAAATGAGAGTACAGGGAGACATTCCTCACTAAATATTAATATACTGCAAACAGGCATACCTGTTGCTTAGCACTGAGTTGCTCTCCTTTATTTCCTTTGTTTCCTCCATGGCAATTAGCTATCTCTTTCCACTCTCTTGATTTCCCCTCATCCCAACTTTCACAATGTTTTCCCTAACTCCTTCTATATTTCCCGTCAACCCCAACAAACCCAAACATCACTGCTGTTGCAGCCACACATGCTTTCTTTTTTTTAGCCTTTACACTTCCTAACTTGTTGGACATAGCTGTTCAGTAATTACCTGGAGGAAGTCCATCCGCCTTTCATAGGAATGCATAGTTGCGGGTCGGTGTACATGTAGCGTCTGAGCGTTTTTAATTATCTCTGCCACATTTTCAGTGGGAACTGAAACATGTCTGGTACCCATCTGCATGAAGCGTCAGGCCAAGGCTCAGTGGTGAAGAAAAAGAGCCTGCAAGATCTCACTAGGACTGGAAGCCTTTAAAATGCCTTTAAAATCCACTATAGACGGTGTATTGGTTATGTTTCTAATATATGCAGTGTATGCGGTGCTTTGTAAAAGAATTCACACCTTCTAACTTTTCACATTTTGTAAGCTTAATACCAAAAACTTCAGAGTACCTTTTTAAATTATATATGACAGACCAACACAAATGACTGAACAATTGTAAAGTAGAGAACATTCATAAAGCATGTTTTTTTCCCAAATGTTTTACAGATTTGTTTACATATTTTCATTTTTCTTTTCAAAACAGCTCTCCTTGAGGGAGCTATGAGCAAAATTTCATTATTTTAGATAGAAAGATCTAAAAAAATAGTGAAGAACTGAAGGTGATATTTTAGATGGATCATGGTATGACGTCACACCGCATCTCTCTATGTTGTTCTCCAGTCTCTTGCTTACACAGCCGAGCCAGTCGTGCGTGTACGTGCACATGTGTGCATGGGAACAGCTGTCACTAACACATAACAAACCTGTGTTATTATCCTTGGTCTTCATGATGCCTTTTTCTTCTCTAATGTTCTCTAACAAATGTCTGAGGCCTTTGCAGAAAAGTTAAATTTATACTGGGAATAATCCACCCCCCGGGTGGGTTTACTAATCTAATGAAAATTGTTTGCACTTGAATCTTATAAAGAGGCATCCAGGTAAAGGGGGCATGCCACAGTATTAACACATTTATTTATGCTAGAATATTAGAAACCTTGTATAATTCTCCTTTCACTTCACAAATAAGTGCTACTTTGTTTTTGTCTGTCACATGCTCATATACACCAGTGTGCATTAATTGCAATATAACAGAATGCAAAAAAAAAGGTAAGACTACTTTAGAAAGGCACTGCAGTAATTCTGAAAAGTTCTGCAACATTAGCAGTTCATTCTCATAAACTTTGAGATCAACACACAGTCCGGATTGATTCAAAACCTCACTAACCTCACAGAAATTCCCTATTCGTCTTTTACATCACTCTGAACCGGTGCGACAATCCTCTGGGGCTGCTGAGCAGTCACTGGTCTGGAACAACAGAAAATCTGGCAGAGTCGTGTCTGAAACTTGACTAAAACTGACACCAACCTTCAGTGTGGCCCCAAAGCATCTCACCACCTTTCCGAATTACCTACACAGGACATCAGGCAGACTGAAGGGTACCTGTCCTCTCCAAAGACTTCTTATTTTTTGCAGGGTGTGTCTGACAATGTGCAGTCAGTTTGCATTAACAAACGTAAGGAAAAGGCTTTAAGAACAGGAGACTACAGATTTCATGTGTATTTTTTTAGCTTCATATTAACCTACAGAGCAGCTTGCTTTTAGTTATTTATTTTCTACATAAAGTTGAATTAGGTTTCGCATACAACAGAAACCTTTCACAGCTTCTGTCTAGTCGAAAGATACCCGTGACAAGCACCCACACAATAACAGTCAATCATCCTTTTGAATTTTTCCACCTCAGTGAGACAAGTATACATGAGGCTGATGCCGGAGCCCACGAAAGGTGAAAAGCACCAGGCTAACACTTCATCTCTGGAATAATGTACAGAAACATCTCAGCAAAGGCTGTGAAACAGAAATATGAGGGTTGAATCAGCTCAGCTCAACCAATTATCTCAGTGCATCAGCCACCTCTGCATGCGATTTAGCCCTCCTTTCACGTTTTCATGCTGGATCTGACTTAGATAAATGGCATGTGTGCTGTCAGAGGTGCATGCCCAGCTCTGTTCCTGGAGGAGCCTTTACTTTGGGAAGGCTTACCGCTAGATATTACCTTTTGTTGACATAAACTTCTTAATGACTTGGAACAGCAGATCTTATTAAAAGTATTTATTTTTTGCAAGGTTCTAAATCCCAAGATACACATTGTATACTACTGGGTGGTTTACTTATACAAATATTATTCATAGATTATTTAAAAAAAAAGTTCTTATTATGAAGTTGCAAAATCTGTTATGATAAAGCCATCTGCAAACATATTTAAGACACAATAAATGTTTTAATATTGATAATTATCCAGCAAAAAAATAATAATAATTTTATGAGTTTGTACTCATAAACTGTGTATGTAGTTTTTTTTTTTTTTCACTTTTGGGATGGGTGAATTTTCAGAGCTGTTGAGCCTGAACATGTTGTATACCATATGCACCTTACTTTTAAAAACTACATACAATGTAAAAATAAATATACAGTTTTTCTATCTGATTTTGTGTTATTGTTATTTTTTGCACACAGGGTTTTGAGAATATTTTTATCCTTTTTTTTATAGTCAAATGTTTATTTCTGGTACAATTCCGTTTTAAACTGAACAACTTGGGCCAAAGTCATCGCAAGCTTCACACAATAGTTTGGTCGGATTTTGAACCTCTCTGCCAGAATGAACTGGATATATAGTTCATATAGTTTGGAAGAAGGTAATAATTTCATATTAGGATACACGAGTATACAAACGTAAATTACTTTGACATACAGTTAAGCATCAAATTATTCATATGCTTGCCATATACACAGCAAAAATAGAATAAATAAGATGATCTACCAATGGAATGAGCATTTGACCCCTAAAATAGGATAAATATACTCCACTTGAAATAAGATGATGGAGATGAGTTCTTCCTATTTAAATGCAGAAATCTTATTCCATTGGCAGATCACCTCATTTACCTGCTCAAATCAATGACAAATACACACATTTCAAGAAGATTTTATTTGTATTTATTTTTACTGCCGTTTATTCAGTGTATACCGAAAACATAGCTTTCATTAGGATAACAGATGCAAATACAGGAGAAAATCGTGATGACAAAATATTGACATAAGGGTGAAGTCTCTGTCATGAAAGGTTTTGTTCATGCTAATAGTGTTAGTGGTGACTATCTGAAGCACTAGAATGAAATAAGTGAAGGTTTTGGTGGTTTGATCTGCCTTCTTAAAGTATTTTAGGCTTACATATAGAAATAGGAATATTCTGAATTACCCGCGTTGATAATATGTGAGAGGACCAATTTCCATACAGGTGATTAAGTTAAACCTTGTTTTGTAGATGATTTGTGGAGTGTCAGTGTTCAGAGAGAGCTGGTGAAGTGCTGTGTTAGCAAGGTTAATCAGCAAGAGGTTTGCTAAGTGCTGGTATTTGGCACAGGTCAAACGATTGCCAGTCACTTCTAATATTCCATTGCCTGCTTGCCTATTGACGCTGACAGCTTTTCATTTTCTTGGAGAGAAACTTATTGTTAATGTGTCAATCCCCCTGTTTCACCGGTCCCCAGAGCCCTGTGGTTTTTGCTTGGACAGGCAAGCAAATGCCTCACCACTGACCCACAAAGACACATGCTCTCTATCAACGATGCTTGGAGAGGTTCACAAAGTCACCAAGTAACACACACAATAACACATGCCCACACACATGTACACTCAGATGCATTGACTAACAATAAATCACATTTTTACCATTTTTGCAGCTAGGTGTGTGTGTGTGTGTATGTGTGTGTGTGTTTGTGTGTGTGTGTGTGTGTGTGTGTGTGTGTGTGTGTGTGTGTGTGTGTGTGTGTGTGTGTGTGTGGTTGTTTGTCCTGCGTGCCTTGTCCTGTGATGGACTGGCTACCTGTACGGGGTGTGCCCCGGCTCTAGCTCAATAACACTGGAGATAGGTGCCAGCTCCCCCTTGACCCTACACGGATGAGCAGATATAGAAAATGGATGTATGGATGGATGGATTTGTCAAAGGTACTTATCTGCTCCTTCTTTCTGTAATTGCCTTTATTTAATAATCAGAGCTGTTCTTCTTGTCTCATTGCATATCAAAACAAGTTTCTGATTTCAGTCTTAACCACTTTATTAAATTGTGGCTTTGAGACCATTTTTAAAAATCAATTACCTCCTGCCAGCAGACTCCTTTTTGTAGTCTGAGAGTTGTTGGTGATCCTAAAGGTTTATATATATATATATATATATATATATATATATATATATATATATATATATATATATATATATATATATATATATATATATATGTGTGTGTGTGTGTATATATATATATCTATATATCTATATATATATATATATATATATATATATATATATATCTATATATATATATATGTATATGTAAGCACGTGGGATAATTTTATTGATGTCACTAATTAGACCCTGACTGTATGATTGGGAGAGGATTGTTAAGGTAATTATGAAAGCTATATCATTTAGACAGTGCCAATGAGCTCCACGCAGTACGTTGGTGGAAAACTGGAGTGGGGTCAATGACGAGAGACAATTGAAGGAGGTTTGTTTTAAGGGCGGCAGCATATTGTGTGACTCAGCATATTGTGTGAATTTCCAGACTAACAGTATATCAGAAGAAAAAAAGAGGTTTAAAGGTTAAATCTCAAATCTTAAATTTTACGGGTGATTAATCTACAGTTAGTAATGCGGCAGTGTGTCACAATCCAGAGCAGTGTTTACTAAGAGTTATGGTTGACTGCAACATAATTTAAATTCTGCCTTAAAACCTATTCCTCGGATTCCTTTCTCAATCTTTTCCTGTTCCCCTCTCACACCAGTCATTAGTGATGTTTTCTGTGTTCGTCATCTGCTGTGATGTGTAGCTTAATCACCATCTGTCTCTCAGTCTCTTAGCCCAGCCTATCCACACTGACTTTTTCACCGTCTGCTCCACAGACTGTGAAACTATAGGTGTTCATGTAGCTCCAGTGCCTTGTACTTGTCCTCCTTAAACTTGTTTACATTTTGTCACATTAGAAACTCAGATGTCTATGTATTTAATTGTGATGTAATGCCACAGACCAACATACATTTTCAAGTCCTTTCACGGCTTCTCAATAGAATTTAGGTCAGGACTTTGAAAGGGCAATTTTAACATGAATTTGCTTGGATCTAAACCATCACACTGTAGCTGTGTGATGCATAGGATGGTGGACTTCTGCGCCATGTTTCTTGTCTCTCTGAAAAGATTTGTGACAAATTGCAAGGGGGCCAGATTTGCGGAGTTCATTTCTAAAAGTTATCCCATCAACAGAGTTTCCTGTGTGAGCGGGGGATCTCTGCTTTTACTCTGTGGTTGTCAGGGGTCTTTTGACTGCCTCTCAGATTAATGCTGTCCTCGCCGGACCTGTCAGTCGAAGTAGGCGGCTGTGTATTGGTAGCTTTTCAGTTGTGTCATACTCTATTTTCAGAAACCTTAACTGAACAGCTTTATTTACACTGAGATTAAAATGCATATTTGTAGACTATTTACTCATTTGGACAGCTTCTGAAGGCAATTATTTGATTTAGGGGTTTCAGGGTGGGGCTGGATATAAATGCAAATCACTCTTTTTTTTCAGATTTTTATTTGTAAAAAAACAGGTGAAAGCTATGTACCATTGCCCTTTAATTCACAATTCATAATGTGAAATGAAGCTGGGAGAAACCTTTTTGGCTTCCAGATCTTGCTTTATGAATTTATTAAAGAAGGGATCTAACTTTGAAAGGGCAGTTTTGGTTATTTTCTTTTTCTTTTTCAGATTGCGCCGTTTCTTTCTCAGTTCTCTACAAAATCATTTAAAATCTGCCTCAGTTCAAAGCTGCACATTTGGGATTAAAACTTTGCAGGCTGTGTGTTTCAAAGAGCTATTACAAATAAAAGTCGTTTTAACCACAAGTCAGGCAAATGGCCCTAACCTGTGTGTTCTTTGGTTTGCCCTCGCCTCACCTCAGCACAGCTCCCTCCTCCCCTCTCAGCCGTTTTGCTTTTCGTTTGACCCCACTTCTTTTATTTTTTTTCCACCTTCCTTCCTGTGTGCTCACACTCGTCTCTTATCTTGCTCAAATAATTTCCGCCTGTCGGATTTCCTCCAGATCCTGTGAATTCAGAGGCAGGAGGAGGCAGGCGTTCTTCATCCTTCGTAAGACTCCAAACTGGTGGAGGTGTTGCATCTTGCCCCTGCAAATGACAGCTCAATATTTTTTATTCACAGAGTAAAATCTAAATGGATCTATTTTGGACTTATTTATGAGAAATCAGCAGCAAACAGATGAACCTGACAACAGGGAGACCTAACTGCAAACACAGCATCCCTGTTTAGTCATAGTCAAGCACGGTATTATTCAGTGATGCTGCTATTCATGCAAATTTGTTTTCAGCAGACTTTTGAGCTGATAAGCCCAGACAGCATAATGACTATCTTCCTTCTGGCATTCAGAGTGCCTTATTCTTTGACTTCAACACAATGGAACTATCACTCTGCCATTGTTCACATGCTCAATTATTAATGAAGTACTGAATTGCAATCTGCTCCTTCAGTGAACCACGCAAATGAGGGAAATAGTCTTTGTAATGAGTTGGGTTTTTTCATACTTTTAGCTTTTTTTGTCTTTTGATGAGTTTCACAGAAGCCATGCTGACTTTGCAGCAAATCCTTTGTTCTTTCAAAAGAAGACAGTAAAAAAAATGAAAAGAGCTGGTTTTAGGTTTTCTGCAAGCCCTTTGTTGGATGTCTGTTTCCTTCTTTCTCTGCACATATCCTATCTAAAGCTTGCTAATAATGCCCTCCACCACCACCAAAAAAGTGTTAAAGAAGTCTCCCAATATTTTGGAAACAAAAGGAAGAGGTCCTGCAGGGACAGACAAGACATGAACTACTTGTAAGCATTGTGACAGCATTGCAACAATTGATGTTAGTTGCTAATAAAAAATAAAAAAAAACACCTAATAACACTAAAAGCACCTGTGGTTTACAG
Organism: Fundulus heteroclitus; assembly: GCF_011125445.2. NCBI lineage: Eukaryota > Metazoa > Chordata > Actinopteri > Cyprinodontiformes > Fundulidae > Fundulus > Fundulus heteroclitus. The sequence goes on along the minus strand of NC_046378.1, from coordinate 5,146,182 downwards.
CTTCCTGTTGGTGTTACACCAAACAGCTAATTCTAATGCTTAAACTAAAAGTAAAAAATATTATACTGACATTGATTCTTAAAAATCCAATTTGGAAATAAAAATATATTATCCTATATATGAAAACACAAAAATGTATTAATTTTTTCAAACCTGAATTTGATAATTCAACACAGCTTCTTCTGAGTTTGGTATTTGGTATTTATTTGTGAAAACAACATCAACAAATGGGATTCTTAGTTTACCCAAGAATATTTCTAAAGTCTTGCCTCCGCGAGGTGAATGAGTCAATACACTGGATGAAGCAGCCATAATGCTGGCTGCTTCATCCAAGAGGAGCGTAAAAAAAAAAAAAAAAATCTCATGTCTTGGTTAGACAGCTTTATGTGAAATTAGAGAAAACTGTGAAATTAAGTGGGATGCTAGTGATCAACACTTGGAGGAAAAACGAACACATGTACATTTGTTGTGTATATTATAAACAGTCTCCTCTGCAGCAAAACTGCATTTAGTGAACAATAAAAAATAGAACCAGTTTAGAAACTTACAATTTAACCTCATGTTCAAGACTAAATTGACAGCTGTTTCCTCCACCCCTGCTGTAGTTTCTTAAAGACTTACTAAACAACCTCCACTTCTAAGCAGATGGTTAAATGTGTGATTGCTGTTGTTTAACTGGATGAGTCCTAGTAACTTGTAGCTTGTACATAATAAAACAATGAAGCACACAGCGGTGGCCCTAATAACATTCAAAGCTACGTATGTTTTAAATATCAAACCTGACAGAGCTTTTTTTTTTTTCCCAAATCACAAGATTAATTTACAGAGAAAAAAAATTGACCAAACAACACCTTACATCTGTAACATCTAATAATATATAACCAGCTATATGAAAATGTGGGTAAGGTTTGTGCGTGGGCCACATAAAGTACGTTTCACATCTCACATCCGTTCCAACTTTGCTCAGTGTAATCAAACATGGATAATGTCTACCTAAGAAATATAGGCAACCAAACAAAGTAAAGTAGCAAAAACCCAGAAGTGATTGTAGACACGTGGATGCAAATGAATTGTGAGAGTCTACTTCATCTTACACCCAGCAGGAATGTCAACGTCATGTGTCTCACCAGGACTTGTAAGACGTGGCACTTTTAGTGCAGAAACGTAAAATGAAATCTGATTAATGATCAAGTCAAAAATTAAAGGGGAATGAACACAAAACAAATTGTGAAATAATCTGAATTAGAGACAAAGTTCAGTTGCTTTCATAAAGGATGCCTGCACACTAGTAAAGTTGTGGTGTATCGTGACAGGCTGCAGGACTGTCAGAGTTCAGGGTGGTGCATGAGTGGGTGGGGGCAGCAGTGACAGTAAAACCATGACATAGGCTCTTGAACACAATGTGGCATGGTCATTAAGTATTTCATAAAATTTTGATGCCTCTCTCAGGCTGCAACCACATAAGGGCAGCAGTGTTGTGCAAGCATGATCTTCAAGCATGCTGCTGGATCTTTGCCCTATCTGATAGTTATGCCAGGTCAAGCCCATGGAGCATGCTTCAATCCTGACCATGTGCTGTAACTTGTAGAAGGAAGGTGCTGACAAACAGAACGTGCAAAGAGGTGCAGAATAGCTATAAAGACTCCAGAAATAGCATGGAAATTCAGTTTGACATTTGATCTTTAACTGACAATACCAAGTTGCAAATGTTAAAGGAAACACAAGAGGAACTAAAGAACACTGGCAAGGACAATAGAGCAGCAAGGCAGGAGAAGGGCAGGTGACCAGACATGAAGAATATTTTAAAGATCTGACATTAAATGAAGAAAACACATCAGCTCATAACTGCTGGGGAGGTGTTCAGTGACACAAGGACCAAGTAGGTAATAACAGAATTAAACACAGCTGAGTAGACATGTGAACTGAGTAGCTGAGGGACTGTGACTAATTAACATAGATAGAAAACACAGGGTTCCAAAGAGGGCATAAAAGGATATATTTAATCAAACGTTAAAGACTAACACCAAAACAACAACAGATACACAAATAACTGAACACACCTAATAACCACAATTCTCAAAACCAGAGAAAACCGCATACAGAACACCATAAGTGGCAATTCCCAAAATGTGATCAGCAGAACATATGCAAACAACAACAGCAAAAAAACAACCTTAGTGACAACCTAAACACTACGGACAACAGGTCATTGTAGCCACATTCTAACATCTCATGGATAATCTAGTGAGATATCAAAACACAGCTGTTTCTGTATGCTAACTGTTGCCACTTTTTAAGAAACCTTTTGTAACAATGTTACAAATTGCTTTGAGATTGTTTCCCTAAATGCTGTAATTATTTGATGTCCTGGTGAAGTTTCATCCAAAGACAAGATCCATATTGCAGATTAACCAAGGAATTGTCTGGTGACTGGATTTCCGGCTTGGGTGATGTGATGTGCTCCTGGTTAACAAACCCATAATCTCTAAGTGCTAATATGTCCTGCTGATAAAAAGCACTCCTCTGGGTTGAAACTGTTAATGAGGGAAGGTAACTGAGCTATGTTCAGTATTAACAAGGTGTTCAACATGAACTCAGAAAAAGTACAAATCTCCACAAAGCTGCTTGAAATGCAACAGTCTTTTCTACCACATCAAAATATGTCTGCGTTTCATTCAGGCTTTAAGAGAGTGACAAAATGCTACCTTCAGCAGACAACAGGAAGGCTTATCAGAGCCGAGAAAAAGTGATTGGTTTTATCCTCTGGATCAACTTTTGTCTGCCATTGAGGATGTTGGGTTTGAAATGTTAGCAGCATTTTATAAATCTGAGCATTGTGGTAAACATCTACAATTGTGTATAAACACAGAGACTGCTGCTAACTGTGCTTATAGTTGATATAAGGATGCTAAAGTCGAGAAGAAGAAAAAAACTCCCCTTAATGAGCAGTTTGTATTTATTTTCAAACAGTAAAACCCCATCTTACAGCGTTTGGTTTATCACATATGGTATGTCATTTATGTTCCCGATCTAAATATTTAATTTAAGAAAATAATACTATGAATAAAGAGATCTAAACACGCCAGTCACGTGCCTGTTTCAAAGCCTCAATGACCTTGAACTTGCTTTTGGTTTGCATTTTTTTTTTTACTTCACCTTATCCACATTGAATACTTGTCCTTTTTTCTTCTTTTATTTTGTACTGGCTTTGAGCTAACTCCAAGTCTGATATCCAGATCTTCTTTTCAGTTTTTTTTTTACTTAACATACATTTAACAATTTTTACCGTTATTTCTCATTCTGTCATTCATTCAACTCACACATCCTTGAATCATGTCTGTGACTTTACACATGAAACACGTTGTTCCTCAAAAATCTCTGAAAACAATTTTAGTCACTTTTACTTGGAATGAAATCTAAACTCGGACTTTATATGTCTGTGGAGGAATGTGGACAATCTGAAGCAATCACCGTGGCACAGTGTTTTTTTTCCATCACTTGATTTACCTTGCTCCTAATTTATTTTTCCCAACTCTTTTGTTCTCTTCAAAGATTTATTGAGTGGGCACAGTTTTCACACAAGGGCAAGACATTGTCTGTCATACTGAATAAAAAAGCAGTGAACTGTGATTATTAAACATTTCCTAAGAGGTCATGGAGAAATAAACTTCAGAGCCAAATGGAAAATGTGCTGTTGATGGAAATATAACAGTACGGCACAGCTGCGAGTCCAATAATAATTCCCTCTCCGCATATATATATATATATATATATATATATATATATATATATATATATATATATATATATATATATATATATATGGTCCTGGATCACTCTGTCTCAGGGAACAAAATTTGTTAGAATGTCATTTCACAAAATGTAGCGTACCATTAATCACCAGGTTGCATGATCACCCCAGAAATCATTTGCTCCCTTGTACACCATTCTTTCAAACCTAATGAACTGCATTAATTTTTAAAGTCGTGAGGAATTGAGGATTTATGCACCCTTGACATGTGAGGGAGCGGCAACACTCAAACTCTGAGGCCAGCATTATCCTGTTCCGGCTCAGGGTTCCAGCTCAGCTTTGCCGTTTTATCTTCTTCCCCCTCATATGCCATCTTCTCTAACATCATCTCAGCATGTTCACACGCATGTGAATCAAAGGCTCAATTAAGTGAGCGAGGGTGGGGTGGCTGTGGGGCAGAAAGAAGATGATTGCTGAAGAAAGAAAACATGAAAGAGATGGCGATGAATGGCAAAACTTCAAGACACTTTTCTCTGGAGGACATGGAAGGGTTACTCGTTGTAATAGATGTGGAATTGCTTTAAAAGTAACTTTGATATAAAAGGGATAAATGCTTAGCATGCACACTGATCATGCATAACATTTTGACCACATGCCTAAAAGTGTTTATGTACCTCATATTTGCCAAACCACCCTTAGTCCTTTGACTCATGGAGTCCACTAGAGGTCTGGAAGTGTGCTGCAGCTGCTAGAACCAAAAGGTTACCAGGGGCTCCTTTAAGTCCTGGAAGTTTGAGTCTGGGGATCTATTTATTGAACCCATTTGTCCAGCACACCCAATAGATCAATTGATCAATTGGATCGGAATTTAAAGAGCAAATCAACACCTCGAACCCTTTAAACAAAATCTCTGCTTGACCACTTGTGACAGATAGTGGTCTCTACACAGCTGGAACACAGTACAGGAAGCACGTGATTGGAGATGCTTTGACGCAGCCAATTGGGCTCTTGGTAAAGCTTCTCAAATCCTTACACTTGACCAGGTTTCCGCCTTTTACAAATCGGGTATGAGGATAAAGTATTCACTTGTTGCCTAAATTTTCTCATACACAAACAGCTGCCACTGTGGAGAGACGAGAAATTGTCACATTCCCAATCAGTTGTCATAATGCTATGTCTGATGTTGTAAAGTCTCTGTATGTGCCCTTTATTGCTATATACATCCATTAATGGATTCTGTTTCTCAAATGCATGTTTGATGAGCTCCCCTAGGTAATTAAGGTACCTGGTCACAGAAGCATTTCACTATGGGGTATTATTGTCTTATTAAACACTTTTGCTGGGTGCTGGCTAAGGAAACGATATTCAGATATATAATTTAAGTAGTGTAGCAGGGGACCACCGACCCCCTACAAGAATGGACCTTAGGTCATAAGCTATGGTACTCATTAAATGGTGCCAGGAGGTATATGACCAAACCAGTTAATTTTTACAACACTAAGGGTTGGTCGTCTCCCATCAGCATCTCCATACATGTGCATGATTTTCAGTTGTGGTGCGGCAACATTACTTACACTCCTATCTAAATTCAGATCTGTCATTGCTCTAATGTTAATGGGAGCCCAGGCAGCGGACAGTGACCTGTGGCTCAGTTGATAGTAGTTATCACATGCTTTGAGACAACAAAGGGTGATCTAATGCCTCCATACCTGGCACAGATGTTAAAGGATTCTGCAACACCTGAAGCATAATGAAACAATCCTCCCTTGGTGAGATTTATCTTGGTTGACTGAAAACCTCATGATGCGTGTTCGTACATTCCCATGCTAGTTAATATTAGCATTGGCTGCCGTAACATCAACACACTCTACACTCTACAGGCAATTTGCACAATTTGACCACTCTCACTCAAGCAACATCTACAATCAATCAAGCTCTGTCAAGCACTGGCAATGCTGTCTCATGTTGCATTGTTTTCACTCACTAACTCCACAGCTCCATCCCCAAAGTCACCAGACTTATTTCATTCTAGACATACCTGCATCTTGCAAATTAAACATTACATACTAACTTTCCATGTAAGACAATTTTTTTCAGTCCTTATCCTATTGTCGTGCAATTATACACTGTTTAAAAGTTATTTCATGTTTAATAAATAACTCTCTGTCTGGTAGGTATTGTCCGGTGGATATCAGCTCTTAAGCTGATATCAGGACAATAGTTGAAAGGAAAGATTCGAGCACTGGCGATCTTTTAACAGCAAACTCTGCACACACATCGAATAATGAGTGACAACTTCTCTTCAAGTTCAAGAATTTATTAACAGAAATAAAATGAACATCCAGAGGGCATCACTATATAATGCTGTTTATCTGAATTAACACTATACTTCAATCAACAAATCCTCTCTACTAGGCTAGTGAAACTTAACTAAAACTACTAAGCAAAATGAAGATAAAAAGAAACTAAACTAAGGAACTATGTACATGCAAATGACACAAAAGACAAAACATAAAGTGGTTGATCATCATCAGAATAATTCAGTGAATCCTGGTTCACTGCAGATCTGATTTAAAGAACATGGAATGGAGTAGATTAGGCGGTGCAGATCACCATTTTGAGCAGAGATTGATTCTAAAGATGAGTTTTATACTCATCGTATAACATTGCAGAGCCCAACCCATAAACTGTACTTTAATGCTTATTTGTTGTCTTTTTATGTCTCTAAAATGTAAAATTAGTATTAATTTAAATTTAAATGCTTAATACCATGTCTATCTTTGTTTAAGCCAAGTGGTTAAAAAAATATTTTGGCATGAAAACTGATATTTATTTACAAGGGGACAGATAGCGCATTGGGACTTGCTCTATAGCCTATCCCGTGACCTGACGTCACAAACTGGGAGGAGGCAGTACTGTTCTTCACCAAGATGGCTGCCCCCATAAAAGGACCTTCAAATGAAAATTACTCTTAATTAAAAAAGCTTATAATTTATTGAACAGTATATAATAATTTTATATTTAAAGTACTTTCATCAGTTTGAATTCTGATTTTGACCGGACTTCTCCTTTAAAAACACCATGTAAAAGAGATTTCTCCCCTGTGCTGGCTTGTGGGTCTTTCGAGGCCCATGTGGCCCCACGCATGGCTGGCCAGTCTCAGCCAGCGCGGGCCCTGTCCTCCAGAGCAGACCCAGGAAGAAGAAGTGTAGTGAAGACTGAGGGATTGTCCTGTGGGAGCAAAGTTTTATAGCAACAGAGAATCTCTGCTGTGAGGGGAGGTCCTTTGTGCCTGCGAGAGTCCCAAACTTCTGTTGCTTTCAATGCAATCTGATTTAAAATTTCTCATCATGGCTTTAATGGCACTACACTATTTTTCATTGAAGGTGAAAGTATAGACAGGGCTTAACAATTGATGGAGGTCTAATAAACTGGAAAAGCAGATGTTGTTAAACAGTGAAATATTATGTGAAGACATGACAAGGAAGCACCATTTGTAATTAACTCACTCGGGATGACCGACAACATGCAGGAGGCTTCACACCAAGGTTATTTAACTGAAAGGAGAATATATTAAATTTTTTAAGGTCACATTACGTGAGCTGTGTTTTATTTTCGATTCCTGATAAAGCACTCTCACTAAAATATAGAGTGATGAATGCTTTTGGCTGAATACCTTCATAGTTCAACAAGGTTCTGCTCTTTGGGAAAACAAAAACCATACAGCTACATGGAAAATTGATGTATTAGGACTAAAGTACTAATCCTCATGAATTAAAATGTGTTCGTGTTGAAAGCAGAGTTTCAGACATACACTTGCATTTGTACTCCCAGCGTGTGTAAACAAAATCCTCCACTTCATTCCAGGTACAAAAATATATACTCTTCCTACATGACAAAACATGACAAAGCATGCTTATCTGACAGAATGGGGACATGGAACCCCCTGAGGAGTGAATGCCAGCTCTAACTTTTTTAATCATACATGTTTTAAAAAAAGGTTCAAACGATATGAGTCACCTGGCAATTGAGAAATCCATATCAGCAGGAAAATACTTGGGTCTCAAAATAAAAAAAGTAAATAAAGTTAGAACTGAAAATTATAAAGAGAGAGTCATTTTGTTTCCTTCATCGCAGCATGTATGGATAACACTATAGGTGCAAAATTGCTGAAAGTACAAGATTGGTCACCAAAATCCAATTAGCATCCTAGCTCTGGTTGTTCAATGAAGTTGACAACACCTGACTTCTTGTGTATCAAATTTAAAACATTTGCATATCAAAAGACTTAAATTACTCTCACCCGCTGGAGCATAAAATGGAGGCACAATCTCGAGAGGAGACGGTGTTGATATGCACTTAAAGACTACAGTAAATGAAAACAATCCATCCAGTCGCTTTTCCTTAACAGCCTCTTTTAAAATGATTCATACTCCTTGAACTTTTCCATATATTATTACCTCCTGAAATTAATATGAAGTTAGAATCAGATTTCTGACAAAATCTGAAGTTTTTAGCCTACATCTAAAATTCTGTGTGATGTGGCATTAACACGGCATATCATCCTGAGGGCACCAATCACATATCCTACAAGCAGAACCATGTGAAGGAAATTAGTTTCTTCAGAAGGTACCGGATAGTCATTCAGAATTGATGGGAAGGTGGATGAAGGTAAATACAGCACTAAACTTGAAGAATACCTTTTCCATCAGGAGACTTGAGTCAGGGGAACTTGCTTAACTTTCCATGTGACAATTGTCATGGTTTTTATGTGTTTGGCCCACATGCAGAACACAGTCGGGAGGCAGAAAGCAGTTTAAGATGTTTATTAAGTGATCAGAGATAAACATTGTGGTGGTTCCTCAGAGATGTAGAGGAACCACGATGGGCTAGCGTCTGAAAGACGTAAGACCGGGACCGATTACTCTGCGGATCAAAGAGACAGAGGGTTAGGTTTTGCCGTGAAATAGAGCCGTATGGGTTCAGTGGAGAGCTTACCGCAGAGTTTGGGAAACCTAGCCAGGGAGAGTGGAGCTGGAAGCCGGACTCAGCGGGTTTCTCCTCTATGATGTTAACAGGTGACTGAGCGGCTGGTGAGGGGGCAGATGTAACTGTGGAGAGGTTTGAGCAGCACCAATGGTGGGAGTTGTAATCAGTGAGCAGCTGGAGGAACCAGGTTGGTACGACAAGGTCCTTAGCCTGGCTTGGTAATACCAAGACAGCCTCGGGAGGAGATCCAAGTAGAGAGTTGTGTTGGTCTGAGCACGAGGGGGAGTCTGGAGTGGCATCCAGTCTGATTGAGTCAGAGCATGAAGGAGAGTGCCTGGAGTGGGATCCAGAACGTGAGGCGACCTGAGAGACACAGGAGGAGAAAGATTAGCGAGGAAAAGGTGAGCTGTCGTGAGACAGTGGCCAACTGAGGTGTTCCACACAAGGTTAACAGTCTGGCGTCCTCCAGCTGTCAGTTTACTGCTTAAGTACTCCCAGCCACGGCGCTGAACGAGGCGCATGTGCGCACCACGTCCACCAGCCAAACAATACTAATTAGTACGATAAGGCGAGAAGCCTTTAGATCAAAACACAAAACATATTTATGTGTTAGAATGATGCAGTCAAAGTCCAGACCTAAATCCAACTGAGAATCTGTGGCAAGACTCGAAAACGGATCTGTAGGGGCACTCTCCATACAACCTGAGTTTGAGCTATTTTGTAAAAGAGAATGAACAGACAATTATTTCTGTAGATATGCCAAATCCTTATCCTCCCACCATACGGTTACTGACTTCATGACCTTTTCTTTGTTTGTTTGTTTGTTTCTTTCTTTCTTTCTTTCTTGTCAGGCAGGAATTGAAAGGCATTTTCCAGTCATCTTTTAAACACGCAATACAAAAAAAATTCAGAATCAGATCTGGACTAGAGTAAGGAAGATTTATGTTTGTTGTGTAAATAAGTTATTGCATTGATGTCCGAAAACCAATTCATTTCAATGGAACGGTTTGGTCCTAACCCTGCTAAGCAGTTAGCTCTGTGGCTGCACTAGCTGTCCAGAACAGAATTGTTTTAAAAGTTTGTTTCCTCACCGCTAGCTCGGTAGTGTTGTTCAGCACCTTTCTAGTTCCTCTGCCATTAGGTTATCACAGATTGGTCCCTACCCTCTTGCTTCCGAGCTTAATGTGACAACAATTATGCAGAACTTTGTTGGCTCATTACATACAATCTCAGTAATATACACTAAGTCTATGGCCATAGGATTACAAAATTTGGGAAGATTCACTGTTACAAAGAATCATATATGATAGTTAAAATGATTCTCTGGTCTCACTTCACTGTCAGCGTTTATCTTTGTGCCAGCTCAGATTTATTTTAAAGATTACATTTTCTCAGCAAGCTCTCCATCTCTTCATCCTGCTCAATCCTACAATTTTTCAACTTTTTTTTCTATTACCATTACTTAAATTTTACATCGTTAAAAGGAGAGCATCATTTAGCCAACCTTAAAATTGTATTTTCTAGTTAACTGGACAGATGGGAAGGATGTGGGTTGCTCCTGTAAAATGATCCATTAAAGTCCGCAAAAGCGTTTTGTTTTCAGCCCTAGACAGTGAAATCCTTCTGACGTGCTCCATAAAACTGCTGTTTATCCATCACAGTCTTTGCCCATCTTTTCCTCGGGCAAGTATATGGTTACAGCCTTATGTCACAGAGGCATAACCACTAAGAGATGTGGTAAAGTAAAGCTACCTGTCAAGCATAGGACAAGAGAAAGACGACCTCACAAGAGATGTCTTTAGGCTGTATGCACAGATTATATAAGCCATTGTTTTGCTTTTGACTCTTCGGCACTCTTGTTTTTTATAAATAGCCCTCAAGCTTGCTCTTGCTTGCAATCTTTTGTCTTTGTCTTACAACAGAGCTGCATATTTCAAATCCAATTTTAGCACATCTGACCTTTTTTGAACCATTTGTTAACAGTTAGGATATCCTTTACATTTTGATGTAAAAAAAGGTTTTAAACACAAGGCTTGCTGAAACAATGAAGGCTTGAATGGTTTTAGTCAGGGCACTTACAGTAGCATCAATAGTTGCTCATGCTCCAAGTCATTTTGTGTCCACTGTGGCTCATTGGTTGCAGTGGTTTACATCATCAAAGGTGAAATAGAGTGCAGGGTAGGAGCATGTACCACTTTCCTTCTGAAACAAATGTTTTTGGTTTTCCACGTCACCAGCTCCTATTTGTTTTAGCTGTTTTGTACCAAGCACCCCATTTTTCCCTCTGCCATATAATTTTTTGAGTCTTATGTGGATGATTTATTTTAAAGCTCATCAATCGATCTTTCCAATCCTGCCATACATACATACATACATGCATACATGCATACCTACATACATGCATACCTACATACATACATACATACATACATACATACATACTTACATACATACATACATACATACATACATACATACATACATACATACATACATACATACATACATACATACATACATACATACATACATACATACATACATACATACATACATACAGTCCAATCACTGTCAAAGGAAGAGCCCCAGCTGAGAATCAAGAAAACATATCACATGCCCTACGCTAACCTGGCCAACCAGATTGATTACATGTAGCACTCTATGTTCTGCACATTATCAATCTAGGTTGTCTCCTATCAGATCTCTTTGGGGAAAGGAAGGACATTCAGCGGAACTTTCAGAGCTGATTGGGCAAAGCCACACTAAGAGCCCGCCTACCAAAGGTTGGTTTTAGCCAATCACAGTCAAGGCACTTCTTGCTGTTCTACTTTCAAAGATGAAATCATGGAATCAGATGTGATAGCAGCATCTCCGTGTGTGTCCTCCTACACAGCCATGTTTGTGTTGATAAGCCTGTTGGCTTGTCAGCTCTCGCTTTTGTCACACCGGCCCGCCTTAAACCACATTACTGCAATGTGATTGGCCTGAACCGTTTTTGGTTCGGACACAAATGGTTGAAGCCAGAGCAGTACAAGATGAAATTTTGTCTCCTGAATGAATTCTTGTAAATTTGCCTCCTGTCTGAGGACACAAATACAAGGGAAATTTACTCATTCTTTTAGTTTTTATGAAACAATGAAAGCTCTCTTGTTTAAAGAACTGCAAAGTACTCTGTCTCCTCTGTCATTCAGCAACCCATTCAAGTGACAAAAGCCAACTGTGCGTTCATACTTCTCATATTACATTAACAGCCCCGGGCTATTTCTTGTCACTCGCAAACTACACCAGATGAAACTTAACCATATGCTGATAGATTTTACCTTAAAGGCCCAAATGTTAAAAACCTTATCTGGTACGGTAAGGATTCAGAGTTTCTACACTTTTTTGAAAGATGACTCTAAATTGGTGCCAGAGGATTACGCACAATATCAAAGAGAAAAAGTAAAATTATTGGAGCGAAGTTGGAGGAAATAAGTGGATAAGATACAAATTGGGATTCAGATAGAAGGTAATTCTTCTGTTTTGCAAAGGTTTTAGAAAAAGAAAAGATATAATAGAGTGCTGTGAAAAGTGTTTGCAGATTGTTACTGTTTTTGGCATTTTGTCCCTCTAAAATGTTTCTGATCAATTAAATTTTAATATCAACCAAAGATACCCTGAGTAAAAACAAATAAAATAATACATACATTTTTAAAATGAAGGCTATCAATATCAATCGGGCCCTATATAAAAAAATATATCGCAGCCTGAACCAAATAACTGTTTGTGCCATCCTCGGCAGCAAAAACTCCCATCAATCTTTTGTGATAATTGTCCTGTTTTATAACCCCAGTGGGTCACTCAACGCCATGACCCAACCTCCCTCCTTCAGGAGTGTTTGGTACAGAGCAGAATTTATTGTTCCATCAATCAAAACAAGTAAATCCTGAAGCAACAGACAATAACAACACAACCTCCATGCTCAAATGTTAGTATGTTGGTCTTTTTCTGTAATGCTGTTTCAGTTTTACAGCAGGTGTAACATGATGCTCAACAGGATATCGTCATAAAGGTGTTAAAGCAAATGTCACACGAGCCTTTATCCTTTCGGTCAGCAAGGATTTTGGCCTTGCAACTGTTACAGTTTCTTTCCTATTGTTGAATCATCAATACTGATGTTGATGATATAATTTGGATCAGGGGTGGCAAAAGTACATATGTGAGAGCATGCAAAAATAATATGGGATGAACCAGAAAATGTTTTGCTTTGAAGATATTTTGAGTGAGAAAGTACTTGTATGGGTTTAAAGAAATTCACTAAATGAAGAATATCACTCTATGCCAAAACTGTGATGACAGTCCTCTATTAACCAAGGAGTTCACACTTCTATTAACTTTACACAATTTTCCCCAGATCTTTTTGATCAGCCCAAGAAGCAGACCACGCTTAAAATTACAAGCTGACCTTGGAAGTCCCCAGAAATGAAAGGTCTTTGAATATCAAGCAAGTTGATGTGAAAAATAAAAGCTGTCAGATGTATATTCAATAGGCTTTATTTCAGGACACATAAATTGAATCATCAGTCATGCCTGACTCCTTTGTTGCTATGAAATGACCTTTTCTTTCATAATGTATCATTTTGTTATATTTTTTTCTTCCAGTGTGCCTTTAGATTGAGTTTCTTTACGGACTTTTTTCATTATAGGACTTTATAAGCAAACAGAGTTTCTTGTAAACATCCAATAAATACTGGCTCATAAAACTGGGCTTAATGCTTACATTTTGATCAGAAGTGATAATTGCATGGTTGTGTATCTCCACTATTCACATAAGTATTACCAAAAGCAAATATTGATATTAAAACGTTTACACTTTTCAAATTTGGTCATGTTACAATCACAAACTTTAATGGTTCTTATCAAGATTTTATGTAGCAATTTGGAAGTGGAAGGATAGTAAAAGACAATTTTCAGAATGTATTACAACCAGTAATTGGAAAAGTGTGAGATGTATTTCTATTCAGCTCCTTTTATTCTGATACCATGAAATAAGATAAAATGCATTCCATTTCTTTTTCAAATTACCTAAGCATATTCTACCTTTAATCTCAGTGTAATTCAAATGGTTTTATCAAAGAAGTAGCTAAGATACCCATGGCAACTCTGGGGGAGCTGAAGAGATTCAGAAATCTGGTGGGCCAGTATGCTACCCAACACAAATTCATTTTTCAGACTTATAATTCTAACCTTTACGGAAGAGTAGCAAAACACTCATGCCATTATATATAAACACAAGACAAGACACAAGTTTACCAAAAACTGTGTTGTAGTAGACGATTTCTGCTCAGATGAAAGTGTAACTTTTTAGCCAACATGCCAAACTTTATGTGTGGTGGAAAACTAACTTTGTCACATCATTCCCAGACCACTATCATTTAGTTTCAGTGTGATGGTGGCTGTATTATGCTCTGCAGATGCTTTTCTTAGGCAGGGGATTTCTTTAAACTATGTGGAAGGCGCACAGTAGGCAAAAAAATGTCCTTTGAGGTCAGTTACCATCCATCATTTTACACAGAGAAGACAGAGAAACGCTATTGTGTATAGAACGGTTGCTACTGATAACTCTGATTGTTGTTTCAGCCTTATAAATGCTGTTTGATGAAGTGGCTTGACTTTACACAAACTGGCTTTTGGACTTTGGTCGTGACTTGTGAGCTAGGGTTGATGGTGTTTCCCAAATCCTGTCCAGTTGAACGCCACTGGTTTAGATCAAATCCTATTATTGTAGGAGAATGGACATGTCTCTGTCCAGACCTAAAACCTATCGAAAATCTAGGGCCCATATTCACAAAGACTCTCAGAGTCCTCCCCAGTAGCTCCTTCATTAGCCTAAACATTCCTTCTGAGGAGATTTTGCTTAAGAGCGATGCAGATAGCTGCTGAGAATGACTCAGGAAACAACAGAAAAATGTATCTTCCAAGCGGACTTGTGGTGCGGTTTGCTCCTGGTGGGATTAAGAAACGGCCCCAAACCGAACCAAATACAGGAAACATGCCTCTCTTTGGACTTAACAAGCCACTGTAGCTGTAATGTACAGAAATCATACCTACATTTGTTGCTGCTTCCAGCATGCCGTGGGAAGTTTCTGACGCGTTCCAAAATTAGCAATAAAATGTTCAGAAACCTGCATTGAATGAGCAACTCTTGCCACTCACAATGATTTATCACATGTAACACCACAAAAATGTAAAACACTGGTGCTGCATGCAGTATTTCCATTGTAGCTTGTCTATTTCCTGGTCTGTGCTATCCGCCCCCCTCAGTGATCTCTGTCCTATGGGAGCAATAATCGTCAAATACATGGCTCTGGTACAAGTTATAATACACTTGCAAAAAAGTAGGATGTGAAAGCAAACCTGAGTGTGTGATGTCATCTCCAGAGAAGATGACATCACACAAGCAAATTTCCATATGACAGTTTAAGTTATGGATACTGACATCTTCATGTACAATACAAATACTTTCTTACCTCTTTTGCACCTTCCCTCTTTGTATATAGTGTAAATATTGTTGCATGTTATCTTGTTTAGAGTGTGCATTTATGTACATAGTTTTCTGCAACTTTTTCCAGTGATTTTTAAATTGAGAGCATTTTACATTTTATAAATTATATTAAAATTAGCCGGTTCTATACTCTATGTACATTTCTCTACTTTTTACTCCTGATTATTCGATATTTCTTCCTTATTCAATATTACTAGAGCCGCACCTTTAATCTGCTGAAACTCATCAATTTGCCCCTATGGGTATGATAAAGTTTAATATATCTATATATTAATCATTATGTGATTGTTAAATTTGTCTATTTGTGAATTTCATTCACTGTTTAAGTGGCGGATCAGCCAATC
Source organism: Fundulus heteroclitus (assembly GCF_011125445.2). Lineage (NCBI taxonomy): Eukaryota > Metazoa > Chordata > Actinopteri > Cyprinodontiformes > Fundulidae > Fundulus > Fundulus heteroclitus. The sequence goes on along the minus strand of NC_046378.1, from coordinate 5,130,554 downwards.
AGCTCTCTCTGTTTCCATCATCTTCCCTGCTTAAGATGCTCTTAGACTCACTAAAAGTCCTCCTCAGTACTCCTAACATTTTTCTTTCTGTTTAGGAGCTCTCTTAAGGACTAAAATGGTTTGTGCATAACTTGTATCTTACTGAGGTAAAAAACTAAGAAAATATATTAGAATATGATAAATTCTTATATTTTTCCTAAAATGATGCAATAAGAGCTACATTTTATTTAATGTCCCTTTGGGATAAATAAAGTATTTTTGAACTGAATTGAATTGAATTTAGTCCTAGGCTTATTTGTGAATACAGCCTCTGATGTCCACGGATGCTCTTCCTTCGGTCTGTCTGAGATTGAGCTGCATTACTAAGAGGAATGAACAAATGTTTCTGTCTCTAGTTGGACAAAGTAGAGGTGTGCCCTAAAAGACTTGCAGCTCTAATCCTGTGAAAGGTGATTCCACAAAGTATTGACTCAGAGGACTGAACACTAAGGCACGTTACACCTTTCAAAGTTTTATTTACCAGGTAATTAAATAAGTATTTATCACTTGCCATCATCTTCACAATTATATACAGCTCTAAATTAATCTATGAGCCGAAAATTAAATTGAATCCATTCAAGGTTGTTGCTGCAACGTGGCAATTTGTAAAACAGTTCAGGGGGTGTGAATACATTTGCAAACCACTGCAGTGATTTGTGGCTGACCTCATGACATCATGTAAAGCCACAGTTTCAACATGTGGCAGTAATTATTTTGAGTGATTATCACTCATCTTCTGCACCGAGCAACAGCTCAGCGAGAAAGAAATTACAGAAGCCTAGATAAATGACATCAAACTCAGAAAGGCAAAGATCCTGCGTGTGCACACATCAAAGAAAAAAGTAGCGCCGGTGACAAAGATAGCTTGCTTTGTTATGGGATGAATAGCAAAGGTATCCAGGCACCCTAAGAAGTGTTTCTGTTGATTGCTTTAAGCTTCCTCGAGGTTAAATGGGGTATAGCGTGAGTACCTCTGGCAACGTGCCCCATCGGAACAGCTCCATCCTTTAACAATCTGTTTGATCACATTAGAGTTAATTAAATATTGGCAAATTTTTCCCTACCACAGACGGGCCATTAAAGTTTACACACTGGCCAGATTTATGATTTTCCATGTCTCTGTTATTGCCTCTGCTTGTCGCCTTTTCTGTGCTTAAAGTGGATGATGATAAACGCCCCAGCCTTTCATTTTTCTCGCCTGAGCGTTTTTACCACTTTCATTCCCCATCTCTCCCTCTGGTTCATCTTTTTTTTTTTTTTTTCCTTCCCACGGATTTTTCATCCCAATGAGGTTTGACAGGGCCAATGAAAGTGCGTGCTGCTGTGAGTGTTCCCGATTTTCCTCAATCTGCGTTCAACCCTCTGTATCTGAAAAAATGTCAAGCAAGGGGAAATGACAGGGATGAGTACGGAACATGAAACGACACAATCGAGCGACAACAGACGTACAAAAAGTACAAAACCAGCGACGTTTACTCAAGAGCTGTCAGGAAGGACTGTACTGTAATAAATTACAATAATGCTGATTGACGGGGTCATGCAACACTTTTGACACACGGGGCATCAGGACGGGGCTTTATTTGCACATATGAAAGCATGTTCAGCTTGTCCCTATTTCTGGCTTTGAGTTAGCCTCTTCCACAAATCCCTCAGGCTTCACAACAGGGTAGAGAAGAAGACATGGATGAACACAAACCGTTGCCCACTTGGGTATAGTTAGAAGATTATTCATTACTCATTCATTACTCATTTACAAGCCAGTGGGAGCATAGTGAAAGGATATTATCTCCGATAGCTTACAAGATGACCCCTTCAAAATTGCAGCTCTTCGCTATAAAGTCAGGAATCTTGATTAAAGATGGCAGACAGCATCAAACATTCAATGCCCAGCCTGGTTAAAGGGCTCTCTGAGCTTATAGGCCAAACAAGGAACCGACCCCAAGCCTTGACTGCATTCTATTCTATCTGAAAATCTTTTAATGGGGTGCAAGAAGATGGCTGGACTTTATGACTCCACTGTTTTTCTCATCAAATGTCAAAGCAAAAAAACGGTTTGCAAACCCTGGCACAATGTGACTTTGTCTGGTGAAGTATGTGCAACTTATTATTATGAGCACCAAATAGGCAATTGCTTTCAGCTTGGCCCTAAGTGTATCTATGTATGATACTCTTATTTTGAAGCCAGACAGGAAGTAGTTATTGAGTTTGCCCATTGTGTTGAGAGTCGGGTATTCAACAGTATTGTTGAGCTGGCCCACAAAGTTTGCCTACATTTGCATTAAAGACGTCTCCGCCAGGCTTTGTTTGTGTGGCAACATTTTGGGTACCTGGAAGAAAACAGAAAGAGTGGCAAACAAGATACAGGTTATATGTAAACAACGTGGGAATGCCAGGACTGACTTGCAGCTAATAGCGCTAGAATTGGCATGCACTTCATGGCTTCCTGTTGATACAATTTCCCTGTGGGTCGCAGCAGAAGGCTGCTCACACTGAGCAAATTTCAGCTGAAGATTGCTTCCTGTTAAAAAGGGAGTTGTTCTGTTTCGCTGCTATCCCCAGATGACAGATACCTTTTCAACAATTAGCATTTTAAATAGAATTTAACTTTGTTGGATTGTAACCAGGATCAGATTTGGAATAAGATTATATCTGTATGGATTTTTATGGATTTGAGTTAAATTATAGCACTCTTCCACTTTTTTTAAGGAGTCTGAAGTGTATTTGATCATCTCTAGATACAAATATAAAATCTTTAGGCTTTGTAATTCTATACTGAATAGAGATTTTACCAAACACAAGGGCCGTACCTGTATTCTATTTTTAATAAACTTGAAAATATAAATAAAATCAGTTTGTGATTTATGAAACATCTGAGACTCAGTAAACCCCAAAATACCCAAATTCCCATCTCGTCTTAATCTCAGTATTGTGTGTCATCATGTTTTTTTTAAGCTGGATGTATCACCACATTTGGTATCCATTTAAGAGGCTGTCCCTTAGCAATCTGACATACTGGACACCTGTGTGCTGGATGGAGAAGAAATTAAGAACAAACACGTAAATAATATTATTTTCTAAGTATTTCTCAGATGCATTAAGTTAAAATGCATGTCAGAAAGAAAGTGGTGAAGTCTTCCTATCAGCAATTAGACTCTACAAAAAATATATATAAATGTGCAATACTGTCAATATGTATGTTTCACCTCATTAATATAATTTCTTTTTATGTTATAAAATCATATTTATTTAAGATGTATCATTTATTTATTTTTATTTAAAGCATTTGTGCTAATCATTTTCTTAAAATTATCGTCCTATAGTGGAACTTTCATTCTGCCTTACTGCTGTGACCATTTACTTTCTCCCTTGGGAGAGGAATAAAGTCTTATCTTTATGATTGACTTGAGCCATGGTGTGTTCCTGAACATCATTCCTAATTTCCTTTGGTCTAAGGACAGCAGTAAGGTCAAACCAGAACAGTAGTTAGTCATTTAAATGTTTTTTTTATTCTTTCTTCAAATCCTAGCAACCATATTTATACATTGAGATGTCTTCATGTAGACCTGCTGTATACACCATCCTTAACCACATTCACATGCCAATCAGAATGAAAGCAAGCCCATGTGGGGATGTCAAGCATCCACTGCAATCAGAGCTTAATCATATCTTTGCAGCACCTAAAATCGATAAGACTGTTGAGAATCACATGCAAATTAATGGTACAAGATATCTCAATCTCAGTATTTTACTGAGCCTTTGTAGCTCATGGCCAAAAAAATTAAAGCTCCCAACGCTTTCTTTTTGGTCAAATTCCTAATCTGTTTGAGGCCTGCAGAGAGCCATGAGGTTAGAGCCATGTGACAAAAAAAAATGAATTGGCTAATAAAAGCATGGCTGATTAAATTAAAAGGGTAATTGGATTCCAGCCTGGGCACTAAAATAAGGCTGGAATGGGGATAATGAAATGGTCTATTCAAGATTTACTTTCTTTGCTGCCCGTTTTTTCTTTATAGAATTGAAAGCTGGAAAGATTGTACTGACAGCCAGAATTAGCAGTGGGGACCACCGCACAGCAGTCAGAAAACGAACAGAGACATGCAGGTTGTTCACTATGCGCTCCAGCGCCCACATAGCATTTTGTGCTGCTTTCAGCCTTCAGTTCAGGTTTACCAACCAAACAGAAGCAAAGTAACAAGTGTAAACAAAACGTGCCTGGGCTTTTTGCAGATTTCAGTGTCACGCTTGATAGTGTACAGCACCGTTAGCAAAGAAATACATGGCATCCAGCATTACAGCATTGATTGGCAAAATCCACTCCAATGTACTGTATTCTTTCATGTTAAATTCATTGGATTATTTATGATTTACTGAACCATGGGAATTGAAATACTTGGTGGATTTTTTGTGTGTTTTTCAGGGCCAACTCAGCAGCAAGCAAAATACTTTTTTTTTTGCAAAATATGCCAGACCAAACTATGCCTTAAACAAACATGGATGCCTGTTTAGTTAAAAAAGAAAAACTGAAATAATTTTCTCACAGCTGTAAGGACAAAAGCTAAGGACCTGGGCCCAGCAGTATCGTTCCATTTCAATGATTTATCTTGCCTTCATAGCCCACCAGAATTGAAGAGTAGCAATAAGCAAAAAATGCAGTTCAGACATTTCCCCATGTGATTATTTTCAAAACATTTAATGGTGAGGGAATTTAGCTTAGTGATACTCTTGCTAGCCAACAAAACCCATTCAGTGGCTAAAATTAAAGCCACATTTTTGTGTGTTCTAAGAAGGATCACTGCTATATCTGTTCTTTGTAGAACATTATGTTGTGCCGGTGGTTTGCTGTTTTAAATCCTGCTTGGGATTCCCAGACTGTGCTTCCAGCTCTCACCTCAAAGCACAGTTGCTCTGCCATTCTATGTAGTTTACCACTCTGTGGGTGAGTGGCTGTCACAGTGAATCGCTTCCACTTTGTCATACCACTAACTATTGACTGTGGAAAATTCATGAATGAAGGTGTTGCACACAGACTCAGTCCATGTTTGAATAAATATGTGTTGGAGCAGTCTGCATTTACCTGACTCCGCCAGATAGATTTGCTCCGCATATCCATCTGGAAACCTTCCGTTGAAGTAATTTTGGGAAGGGGCGAAAATACTGGTTAGCTGATTGGCCTATGTTGGTGATAGACGGGCCAAATAAACCAATCAGATTCGTTGTTGCTCGTAACAGAGCGACGACGAAAACACAACCACAAGCCAAGCTACTCTTGCTGCTGCAGGTAAAGGCTCGTTAGCTCAGCAAAGAAATACTCTGTAATTCCGATAAAACTTGCTCGATAGCCACGCTAACGCTAGCTTCATCGGCTGAAGCCGCCATGTTCTTTAGACTGAGCTGTCGCGCTTCCCGTTGCGTCACACCTCAACCCGCCTCAAAGCCAACGCTGATTGGACGTTCGTTTGGTGAACGGCTCCAAATTTTCTTTAACGGAGAGTAGCCAGACTGATCTGCGAGTGAAACCTTGAAAGCTCGCGAGATCAGGATGGTCTCACGAGGCTAAGTCTGCATACCTAGATGCTAGAACTAAAACACCTGAATTCAATGAAGTGGGGTGGTGAGGTGAGGTGACCCAACACATAACAGCACAGAAAGCATTGAAAGTACACTAAAAGGTCAAAGAGCTAAAAACCGTGAGGAACAGGTGAGATGTTTACACATCTGATCAAGCGAAAACATTTGACGTATAAAGCAGGAAGCAAAGGTTACAATACACATCAACTAAATGACCATATGGCAAACAATCTTAGATATCCTAAATATATCTGGATAATAAATAAAAAAACAATAAATATATTAGTTTGTACAAAGTGCAAAAGTAGAGGCTTGACTTTAAGGTGCATAGCCAGGTTATTTGACTTTTTTTATTTATTTATACGTCAGTAGTTCACTCTGGTTGCATACAAAGTTCTTATGAAAGATTATCACATTCTGCTGGCATATTAGTTTGGTGTTTTATGCTTTGTTTCTGCTCAATTTGTTAATAAATTAAGGCTTTTTTGTTAATTTACGATATTAACGGAAGTACGTTCTGTGCATGCGCAGCAGGGGTTAAAACAAGGCTAACGGCTATTAGCACCTCCCATTGAAACAATGAAGAATGGTCCAAGATCCAGTGAAAAAAGCACAAAAAAATTATTTGAAGAGGGAAAAGACTGTAATGTCGCCTGGAATACACTATGACCGTTGGTGTTCACAGAAGCGGATGCTAAAGTTTATGAGAAGAAGATGAAGGCCTCAGTAGAAAGAAATAAGACCAGAGTGGATTTGGGACATTTTTTCATGCGATCCCCTTGAGGCGCGAAAGAGCAGGTAAGATGGTCTTATTCAGAAAGGGACTTGGGGAAATATTCGGAAAAATTGCAGACACCACCGATAAACCAACACCTTGATTGTATAAAAACACCGAAAAGTTCTGTTTTTAAATGTTACTACAAAAGTGCATTTTCAAGAATCTACATATTTAATTTTACTAATGATTTTTCATGCTCTAACTTAAATAAAAATGCATCACTGTAATGCCAAACATCATTAATTTGACAATAATGTATAACGGAGCTCCAAGCAACAAGCTCTCAGAGATTTAGTGCATGTAAATTATTTGTTCAGAGGAACTTTCAGAACCGAAACTGTAAACCTCAGCATGGGAACTGAATTATGTTTACAATGATCCCAAACTATTGAACCTGATTTCTAAAAGTTAACAACGAGGGATTCACTCGGTGGTCTGTGCTCTTCCTGTCCTTTAAATGCCTCTTAGTCACATGTTGAAGCGTCTAGTGAGGGAAGCAGCATAGAAGCCTTTTTCTGTTGGCCATCGGGGCATTTTATATTTCAGTGTACCCCAGAGCCTGGCTATCACTCATTCATGCCTTATGACCCAATAACCCTGAAAGCACAAACACACACACACTTGGGTCTCTGCCACCAAAGCACCACAATAAGTGATTCATTAGCACTGATTTATTCCCTGTGGGAGTACTTGTTAATTACAGAGGCCTGATCGATACCTTCCGCTAAGCGCTGGATCAAAGGTAAGTGTGTCTGGATCTTCCTGTGTGCATGTGCGTGTGTGTGTGTGTGCGTTTAGAAACCCCCCTCTGGGATAAGTACAGTCCTTGCACCACCATGATGGATGATGTGAGTGTTTTAGCTATCAGCAGTGTTTTACAGGCCATGAGTGGTTGTTTTTCTGAGCTGACCCTGTGACAGACAGCCTGGAGCTGAGCCAGCAGCTGGCAGGGCTGGACACAGCTGGACAGAGAGAATTCGAGCGAGCGAGGGAGAGAGAGAGAGAGAGAGAGAGAGAGAGAGAGAGAGAGAGAGAGAGAGAGAGAGAGAGAGAGAGAGAGAGAGAGAGAGAGAGAGAGAGGGAGAGAGAGAGAGGGGGGTGAGAGGGGTTCAATAGGAAAATTAGGGTTATTTGATAGCTTGAGTGTCGGTCGAACTTGAGGATTTAGGAACTTAACCAATTTGTAATAAACTATTTTTTCTAAAGCAATTTGGAACCTGTGAAACATGTAAATTAATCTCATTGGTTCAATGAGCTCAGCACCTTTTCCTAAATTTCACTGCAGATTCAAGCTATTTCTATTTATGCAGAATGTGATCCAGTATGGCATCGCTGAAATAAGCAAAACCTACCCCAAAGGATGTTTTTTCTGCAAACCCCATACATAAAGGTATTGTTCAGCCAGATATGCTGTGTGCAAGTGCAAGTGGACACGTATTTGCATGTGTGAATTGGCTACGGTGTGTCTTGGTGTATTCTGGTAATAGCCTATTAATCACAAGGCAGTGCAACAGGTCGTGCTGCTTTTATACAGTATACCTCTCCGTCTGGCCATTAAAGTGCTCATAAGAAAACCTTAGAACTGAAGTGTCAGTATGTGGGAAGTGTTTAGACAACATGAAACATTTCCATTGCCAATTTGTTTTTTTATCATTAAAATCAGAGCCCCAGCTTTTGGGTGCTCTTGGGAGAATTCTTTCTTCTTTTTTGTCATCAAAGAAACGGTTGATTTGATCTTTTCAAACAACAGATTAATGCTTTCAAAATTACCAAGTTGTTTTCGTGTTTCCTTACTCTTATTAGTGGTAATTGCAATCGACATGCTTAAAGGCTGTGGTTTCTATTGAGGTTGGGAACCACCAACTGCGCACAGTGGCTGTCACGGTCGGACGAAGATGTGTATGCGCTGGGGGGAGAGGATAAAAACAATAAAGCAAGGAAGAATGGCGGCTCGCCTGGGGAGTGGAGCCGAACCACTAATAACACTGTGAGGAATTTTTCCTAATTTTCTGGATGAAAAGCACCATTTAACTCCAGACAAATTTGCATGAAGCTCCATAGTAATTAGAATCTGAGGAGATGATTATAGAAAAGCATCAGCGTGAGCAATGACAGCCTTTGAATCCGCCGTCTTGGACATAAGAAGTCAGAAAACCACAAAAAAAATTAGAACAACAAAGGCAAAAGAAATGTAAACAACTTAATAGAAGAGGATTATGAGGGAAATTTGTGGGCGATTTTCAAAGTGTTTGAAATCAAAGTAAATGTTGTTTCTGTCAACAAATAATAACCATCTTTTATTTAAAGTGAAAGTATTCACACTTATTAAACTGTTTTTATATCTTGTCACTGCAAACTTTTTTATATATTTTATTACAATTTTATGTCATAGGCAGGAGATAATTTTTCTTTGCAAAATTCCTCCAGTCAGATTAGATGCAGAGCATTTGTGAACAGTAATGTGAACGGTGAATGGTCTAGGATTTGACTAGGCCATTCTAGGACAAACATATGCTTTGATTAAGTCATTCCACTGGAAATCTGGTTGTATTTTTAGGGTCCCTGAATGGCTGGAGGGGGAATCTCCAGCTCAGTCTCAAGTGTGTTGCAGGTTTTCTTCTAGGATTTTCATGTATTTTACTAATCTTTCCATGAAATCTTAGCAGAAACCTGTGTCTCTTTAGTAATGTGCAGGGTTGTTATTTTCTTAACCGGAAAGCTTTTGCATGTAAGCCAAACAGTTAAATAAGAGCGCCTATTTCCACTCTGTCGCCTACATGTCTTCTGGTAAACTGCTAAAATAACTACTCGTATTTTTTATCAATAGCTTTCTTGTCAGTAAAGACAGATATTGGATATTCTGATTAATGCTTGCCTAGTTTGTCAGTTTGTTGAAGCTTAGGTCTTGTAGATTTACAGTGTTCCCATACGCTTAATTCCATTTTCAAGTCAATCCAACATAGGATGAGTAAAAATCTTATCAAACACACACATTTTGATTTGTAAACAGTGGGGGCTGACAATTAAAGCTTTAGGGGCCAACCAGAGGTCGGAGATCACAACATAACAATAAACTATACCATAAATCCTACCATGGTCAATTGCCAAATGCTGGATTTTTAGGTCTAGTCGGTCCGCTCCGAATTCCTTTATCCGTTTTTTTCCCCTCTACCAAAAGTATTGTGAAATTATTATTTTGTAAATAAACTACCTATTGTTATTTTTTTTTGTTTTTGTGTTGCTGGCCTTCCGTTATTTATTGCCTCCTGGCTGCCAGGGATGTGACTTTGACCCGTATCATGAAATGATTGGATTGGATTAAGAAAGACCCAAACAGCACAGATTGGTCACAGATACAGAGAGAATATGAGATTCTTTAATTGGCACATTAGAGACCAGCATGAAGTCACACAGAAGTCAAAAGTTTAGCAAACATAAAAACACACTCGTTTGTTTGAAACATTAAACCAGGCCTGGAGAACAACAACAACAAATAGATAACTAGATAATCTCAAAATGGAATGGGAGTCAGACACATTTTATGAATAAAATCAGATATGCTAATTACTTTTTATTTTCTAAATTATGTCTATGTTGTCTATGCTTCTTTTCTGCAATAGAAACTATACTGAATGTCTGTCAAGAGGTGGAGTGGTTTATAATACAAGACATGTAAAGTTAGGTTTGATTTTTTTATGAAAAATGAATATTGCATAGCAATCTTCTCCCTTCTGATAAGTTCATTCTCTTCTGCTTTACAACTTATCTTAAAATTAGCCTTTTTATTCATATAACTTAATATGTATATAACTAGTATATAATTGGGATATTCTTGGTATATTATCTACATGTTTCTGCCATTGTAACGGCCAAACTTCCCCAATGTGGCACAATAAAGGTTTTTCTATTATATTATATTCTATTCTACTCTGGTGTCACAGACGTCCAGCTGTTGAGTCTGTTTGTGAACTGATTCTGTTCTGAAGACCGGGAGGTAAACCTTATCGAGAAATCAAGAGAGAGTTCTAAGCAGGGAATCCCAAACCGGATCTGAAGTGTTAAGATTATGTTTCCAGTTGGTGCTCATGAGAATGTGTGCACTTGCATGGGTGACTTCAAAACAGAACGCGTGTTCAGGTTTTATAGAAAACGGATTTTAGGAGCGATGCTTCCCAGGAGCCTGTCAGCAGTCATGCAAAAAAAAGTTCAGTTCTCTGGATGAGTAAAACTTTAACTTGCTGTCAATCACAAAATCTTTGCTCTGCTTTAAAGTAAGCTTTTAGTGGTAACGTGTTGCACCCAGTCTCATTTAGTAGGAATCAAATGTGGGTTAACGTAAAGAATGCTGGATACCCACTCACAGATTTCCTTTTCCGTCATTGCCTCCGGCTGTAATCTGAAAAGCAGATTACACATTGCAAAGCAAGCATTACATTCTCAGCAACAGAGGGATTATGTGATCTGTGTCTGTGATGTAACCCAGCCCGTTGTCAAGATGAGCAAAACAAGTGTTTCAGGAGGCGATCATTTAAATACAAGGAAAATATGGCCTGTCCTTAACTTTCCATGACTTTTCTCTCTTTGATTGGCTTTCCAGGTTGATGTTCTCTTATTTCTGCCAAAATATCAGAGCCTTTGTCCCAATGTTCACATCAGCAACTTGACATCAGATATATCAAAACTGGCTTACAATGACTGGTTAAAATGATCCTTCTACTTTTACATTTGAGGACATGTGCCTTTGTAGAACCAAAATATCAACAAGAGAAACATTTGGTCACAACAGTTCAACCCTTAGCTGTGACAAGATCAACTAGAATGTTGAAAAATCCCCTCAAAACCGAGCAGTACATGCAGTGTCTTGATAAGTGTTTCTTAAAGCCATATAGAAATAATGGACCTTGAAGATGTACACGGCATAATTTTGGTGAAAGATTCAGGCTGTCTGGGGAAACCTTGCGGCGTGTAAAGGCCAAGCCCAGAAAGTGCTGTTGGATTTGTGTGACCTTCAAACATTCAAGCAGACTTGCATGAAAAGCAGGGTCTCTGAAGTTACCTTGGAACCCAATCAATCCTGCTGTGCAAATTGAGATTGTTTCACACAGGCCTGAAAGTTTTTTCTCTAGTGTACACAAATGCATTTCACTGTATGGCTGTGAGTTTATGCCAGATCACTTCCAAACTGTCGCCCTTGGAGGACTTGTTGATGTTTTTCAATATTCATTGCAGACTGGTGGGTAAACACATGGATTGCATCAAGATGCTTCACTGCTGGCACACCACACCACTCATGATAGAGATAATCTTTCCTTCTCCAGACAATTGATTTCTAAGAGGTCCGAAGCAATCTAAAGCTGAATTTTGAAAATAAACTAGGTTTGCATTAGTCTTTTTCAGTCCCTCATTATTCTCCCTATTGTTTATTCTTGATGTTTTTCTAGGAGAGAAGTGGTGGTTTGCAAAAGTTCTCTCTTCTTGTTACATATATTGTGCAAGCTCTGGATTGCTGGTAAAAAAAAAAGATTTAGTCATGGTGGACACATGGATCCCCTGAAGGATTCTTCGCTTCACCTGAACCTGAAATTCAGCCACAAAAAACGTTATTTAGAATTTCAGAAACTGTTGTTTCAGGTGTAATATTCTCAGTTCCAGGACGCAAAGCTCTTTAATGCAAGTGATGCTCGCTGTGTGCTTTCTTGAAGGTTACTATAGCTACTAAAAAAAGTCAAAGGTTTCAAGGAAATCTGCCACTTTGTAATAATCGATTTTCTAAAATGACTGCCAATCTGGCTTCCTGAGCAAGCCCCTTAACCCTAAAGTAAGCCCCGGGCACCACAGAGTGGTAGCCCACTGCACCCTATGGGATGGCTTAAATGCTGAGGATAAAGTTAATTGGAAAGTACTGCAGTGGCAACGTTTGCAACTTCCGTTTGTGATGCTGCAAAAAGTTTGGAAAGTAGATTTGCATTTTGGAATGATTTCCAAATTAAGACTGTTCACACAATTAAGACTGTTCAAACCAACCCCTTTTCTTGGTAGATGCATCATTACTGTATTGCATCAGGACAATGGGAAATTTCACCGTGTGCAGCAAAATGACGTCACTGGCCCAGATCCATCCAAGCAGCAGTCCAGATCCATTTCCTTTTGAAAATGTAGCATGATTTATTTAAAAGATAATCCAATTTAGATTGGATTGAATTCATTCAGCAAGATCTGACACATTAATTATCATGAAAAGCAACACATTTCTTCCACTAATCAGCTCACAGTTGATAAACAAGACATTTCTTGCTTTTTTAGTTCTTCCTTTTCACATTGAAATCATTCAGTTGTGGTCTATGTAAGGTGGCACTGCTATGCTTTGGTATCGATTCCTTGTTAATTCCCCTCTTTTTACCACTGTTGTGAGGTGCATCTGAGACAACTCGTTCTGGTGCGGTCTCTTTAAATCTAAAAGAGGCACTTCACACCCTGCCCCCCTTCAGGTCGCAGAGCGCTCCACTTCACACCAATTGGCTTTTTTTTTTTTTTCGTGGTGAACGAAGCATTTTTTTATATCCACATGTAGCTTTGGAAACCTTCAGCTTGGGCTACGAAATTGCTCCGAGAAACAAAAATGGCGGATTTACAAAATTCGTGAGCAGGAGGTCCATGATCTTGTTTAGCAGCTCTGCAGCAAATGTGAAACTAAACCGCTTGCGAAACATGATCCAAACAGCATATAAAGATACCTACGCAGCACCTGGACCTGAGACTAAATTCCAATTTGATGCTTTCTCCAGTACGCAACAAGAAGTATTTAAGGTAAAAAAAAAGTGGATATTAGATATGTTTAAGTTAAATTATTAAAAAAAGATGGAAAACAGAGTTAAGGTTTATGTTTTACTGTTTCATTATTTTTATAGTGCTTTAATTTTCCTATCACCCTTGTGTGTGTTGGCAAGATTCTTGCCTCGGTTGACTTATTTACCTCAAATGAACTTTAAATTTTGATGTGTTTGTATGTTGTAAAAATAGGCTGAAATTTACTTGCATCTCCACTGTGTGTTCGCTTGATTAACTTTACAAAGCATGTAGTGTACTTAAAATAAGAAAATACATAATTACATTTTGTTGTATTGGGAGAAAACTGTTTCGTTGGCGGTGAGGTTTGTAGCGTGCAATGATGTGTTTAATACTCGCAGTCCCTAACAGAGATTAAATGGTAGCAGGCTGAACATTAGAAGGGTGTTGGTGGGCTTTAAAGTTTGCATAATTAGGCTTCGAGAAACTGTTGCAGTGAGAAAGTTTTAAATAACTCATTACTTGTCCAAGATCTTGGAGGCTTTGCAGTTTTACAAGGAGTTGATTAGGCCTCGGCTTATTTTGAACGTGGGTGGACTTGTGCTTTAAATTTAGGGAGCTCACATTTGTTTTCATAAGCTGCACTGGGCATGTGGTTGTAACAGCTTCGCATTGAAGTTGAGATGTGCTACGGTCGGAGTGAAAAACAAAGCAAGCACACACAAAGCAGAAGGAATGAGCCAACTCTTTATCTGATATTTGATAAGATCAGGTAATTGCCTTGAAATGCAGCATGAAAAACAGAGGTAATTGCTGTGCGTAATGAGCAGTGTAACTTTATCTGGGTGTCTGATCGATACCACACTAAACCAGGCAGCTATGCGTGAGATCCAGAATTTCTGGTTGGTGAAGAGCGAGTTGGGCTGTTCTTTTGGGACTAGATCACAATAGATGGAGGAGGTACTGATTTTGTAAAACTAGAATACTTCATTCTGCACGTATCCAACTTGTATGCCTATTAGCTTTCAGTTGTTTGAGCAAATGTCCAGCCTATATTTACGTTTTTCTTACTGCGCAAATGTCGCCGTCAATCTTCAATCGCTGGAAACTGCTTAGTGCTCTTCTTATAGGCAAGTAGCACTGAAGCTGAGGGCTGTCATTAATAACAGTGAGCCAGGATGTTTGCTAACTTGAGTCTGAAAATTGTCTCTCTGTGCTGAAGCACTGTCAACAATGCAGATGATTAGGCACACTCCTCCTGTTAGCTGGAAACTTCATTCTTGTGTTGCCATGCTTTTGAATAAGAATAAGCACCCTGAGGATCAAATGTAGAGCAGCTCTATGAATGATATTTAATGAATATTCTGCTCTACTTTCAGGTACAGAAGCCCATATGTGATGATAAATGTCATCTCAATTGGCATATGAATGTTGTTGTTGCTTGGTATTTGCAATCTGCTCCTCTCTGCATTTACTCTCATTCAATAAATTACAATATGCATTTCTAAGAGGCTCGTTTGTCAGATTAAAACAACCTTTTTAAAAAAAGCAATCTTGAAGCCGGTATTTAACACACTTTTCATTTAGCCCCTATTTCTGCATGACAAATGTTGCTTTTTTTGGTCTGGTGCTAGAGTATATTCAAATCTTAAATGCTGTGTTTTTATTAGCTGGAGGAAGGAAAAAAAACATAAATAACAGAACAGGCTTTAAAACATCATCAGTCTGTGTTAATCTGTCAAATGTGTTTCCCTTGGTGAATTTAGTTACTGAAAGTATCGAAACTTTCAATAATACTCTAAATTATTGACTATAACCGTACTTTATTCTGTCCTATTTTCTGTTATGGAATGAGTGTTATTATGACCACATTTCTAAGAACAACAACGATTTTTACATATGTTTCTGTTTAGCTGACTATAAAATGTTTGTTCTGAAATCATTTCCAAAGCACTATGAACTACGCACTTGAATATCATTTTAAAACCGACTCAACATCTGCTCTGTTAGTTGAGCTATACTTGCATATGCAATGGTTAGACAAAGATAGAAGCAGCAGTCTGTTGGTGTTCCTTATGGAAACACATCGGGAGCTCTCCCTCAAAGTTGAACTCTCACCTGGAAAAGTGTGAGGTTTCCAAGCAACCAAGAATTCAGTATCCAAAATGATGGCAACATACAAATCGCTAAATGTTGCAAGGTTAAACTATTTGTCAGGACTTTTGACAGTAATCACATTAAATTAGCAGCACACGCAATACTGTTAAACCAATACTTGGTGTCATGTTCAAAAGCTTGTAATGGAAAATAAATACACTGGCGCTACGTGCTACTGGGAATCTGCAAAGTTTTACACAGGTAACTACTAACTCTGGTGCTTAACGTACAAATACATTTTATTCCAAATATATTACCACTTAAATGTAAATGAACTGTCTTTTCAACAGGATCTGATTACTTATCCAATAATCACTGATGCAACAAATAAATAATCACACAAACACAAATTTCCTCATTTTAGTTTGAATTTGGTCTGCAACTTTAATCCATCCCGTACACCGGTTAATAAATGAAACAAATAGCTTATAGCTTTTTTTCTGTGATCATTATAGGATGTCCACATACTGTAAGCCAGCTCATCCATCAATACATACTATTCTGTGTAATCACTTCTCTCACTCTCCTATATCTGCCTCTCAGTTACACAGATTGTGTGAGCAATAAAGCACCAATGAAACGCTGCAGCGGAGTAATGACTGTGGCTTTTCACAAAGCCACAGCTCGGTGAGTTTTCACCCCAAACCTGAGTGTAAAAATAGTCAAGGTGATGGCTTTAGCACAGTCTAACTGCATGCACGAGTGAACATTTTGTCTTTGACTGCAGCCTTTTGTCCTCCAAAAACACATTAGAGTGGTTATAGCACCATTGGCACATGTTAGCTGAGAACATGTGAGTGTATTTGCACCCCAAAGTATGACCTGTTTGTTTCCTGGAGTACCTCTTAAAAACGGTTCTGGAGCTAAAAAGCCATGCGACATACCTCCCCCTACTCCTCAGAAACATTTGGGAGACCCGACCCATCATCCAGTGGTCCAGTTGAGAAAGGAAATAGGTTGGTTTTTAGTTGTTTCAAGAGTTACGCTGTCACACAGGGGACATTGCAGACACAGATTTGCACCCCCTCCCCCTAAGTTATTCGCAAAATGTAACCCAATCATGTAAAACCGCTGGGAGTTTGTTAACACAAATGCTCTATTCATTTTTTGAAAGCAAACCGAATGTGCAACAAAGTGTATTTGTGAGAGAGACAGAAATAAATGAGAGCAAATGTCAAAGCCTGAGACGGGAACACAGACTTAATACCCAGCAGGTCTCTCATCTTTTCCCAGGGATGTGTTGATCAATTTGCAGCTCTGACATCTCTTATTGTAATTTAAAATGCCTCCACCGGTGCCGTCCCCATACAAGACAGGAAGTGAAATTGAGGGTCTTAGAGCAGAATGTTTTATTAGCTGTTGGCTATTGCCCAGGTAGTTAAAATAGGCAATTGGATTTGCAGCCCTTCTTTCATTTGCTCACTTTGATTTGCGATAAGTGACTTTTCCTGCGAAAGAAATCGGTTCTTATTTCACAGTTTGTGCATTCTGTCTTTCTCTCTCCACGTATGACTCCTTTGAACCCATTTCAGGGACTCCCATGCTCTGCCCGGAGGCCTGATTGCAGTGAACGATGCAAATAATTTGATTTCTGGTCAAATACACTCATGATCATAATCCCGCGCTCAGTGGCTGCTGTTTAATTTCATATTGATGAATGAACTGTCAGAGTGGCTGCTCAAAACAATAGTTTCCAATTAGAACAATGCTAATTGCGGACCCATTGATTGGCTGTTGGAGTCATCTTATGAGGATCATGCGGATCAGTTGCTGTTCCTGGGGAAAACACTTGTGTTCTTGTCGATGTGAGCTTGTCTGGTTGCGTACAGGTAGACCTTGACTATTCCGGGGAACCTCTTTGGAAAAGCTCCGTTTGTGTGTTGCCCCTGTTCTAAACGACACTCTGTGAAACCAGGAGGAGGCGTTTGAAGTGTGAGGTAGAGATGACATCCTTTATAGCATTTGTCAGGATGTGTAGCAAGGCAGAAAAGACAAATAAACTGTGTTGTTGAATATGAGCTAGTTTTATATTCCAGCCACATAGCCTGCAACAGTGTTTATGAAACTATCTGGAAACCAATATTTAGACATTGTCTTTTACTGAAAGAAAATTAAAATACGACAAACGCATCAACATGGTATTAATGTGTAAACCCTGAGGATCATGTCCACACCTCCGTGCTGATAGTAGGCTAGAGGCTAGACTAGAGTTCCACATTCATGCCAGTAGGTGGCAATAATCCACTGGTTTGTCAACTGTCTGTACAAAAGAAAAAGAAGGGCTCACTTTTGTCATGGAAATGGTTGTAACCTTTGGTGCTTTTTAAATTCGTAACAATGCATTTTACTAGTCTGAATAAACCCTTTCACTTTCACTCTAACGTTCTAAAAATTACACAATTGTACACGGACAACACCTTGAGTTTTGACATCATGAATGTGTTCTTGCCGAGGACATGGAAATAATCAATTTATACCGACTTTCATGATACTGAGGTGTTAGGTTATGGTTAAATTTTGATTCATATTTTTCTTGTCATTTATTATGTTCTATAATTCATGTCATATTCTGTTGTTGTTTTTTACTAATTGGGTTTGCCATATCAGTTCACTTCTCCATGGTCATATTTGCTAGATGTTTTTCCCATGTTAACAGATTTTGTTTACTTTTAGCCTTTTAGTTGATGCTTGCATTCATTTTTACTTAGAGTCTTGTGTTCTCAGTCAGGCGATGTCCTTGTATCTCTGTTCAGCTCCATTCATGTTTATTTCAGTCTCTCACCCTCAGCCACCCGTTTGCTCTGCTTTATATAGCAGCTTTTTCATTCACTCCTCACGGGTTGCAACTGTTTGTCACACCAAGCGTGTTTGCTCCATGTTTGCTTCATGATTCCTATATGCATGAAGTAAGTTTATTTTTTTTTTCATATCTTAATTAAAACTGTTCAACTCACCATGCTGCCTCCGCCTGCCTGTCTGCACCTGGGTCCATCCTAAGAACTGTTCTTTGACACCGACACACAGTTGATAGAAACAAGCACAGCAGTAGCACAGTTGATTCTTGCACTTCTTGCACAAAATGTTTTTTTTTTTTTTAATCTTGGGAATTTAGCTGAAATTTGCATGTGTGAGTGAAATGAATGAATTCCCAGAGTGCTCTTCTCCTGCTGCATTACTTGGTGCGGAGCGGTATTATTTTTACACTAGCAGCTCATTTGTTTCAGAAGAGAGCCTCTGCAAGTGGACCAAAAAAGGGTTTGAACTTACTCTGATTTAGTGTATGAGCTAATATTTCTGAAAAATGCCATTGGAGGGCAATTGTGAAACAAAGCCTGCTTCTGGGAAAAAAAAAAAAAAAAGATTATTATTCTAATTTTGAAGCAAAGCATATTTTTTATCGCTTCATGCTAATATATTTTGTTGGATCCAATGGGATCGCATTGTGTTAAATCAAAAATACTGAATCTGAGTAAATGGTGGCTGAGAGATAAATTGTGTCAAACTGCTGTTCCCTACTCATGTAGAGTTAATTTATCAAATTGTCAATGTATCCGAAAATGTACTGTCATTCATAAAGCAGAAAAATACAGTGAAAAATTTGCTGCCCAAAATTGAGTATTGAGCAGAACCTCATAGTTGGGTACATAGAGTGTATTGACTTGCAGAAGTTTTCATTCTTGATGAACTTTTTCAAATTGCAAATGCAGGTTCTATGACATGCAATCTGTATTTTATATTGATTGCGTGTCACAGTTCAAGGCAAAGCAGCAAAAATGGTGATGGATGGAAAAGGATGCATGGTTTTTATATTTTTACCAATATAATCTGAAAATGGTGGCATGCAAATGTTTTTTTTTTATCTCTCCCCCAGCCAATGCTTTGTAAAATCCTTTTTGTTTCTGGGTATATTCATTTTCACATCTGGATGGACATTTTTGCCAATTCTCTTCTCTGGTTTTATAATTGAAGTTCTCCTTATCCAACCTGGCAGTTCCGGGTGATGGCCATGTCTTATGAGGCATACAATTGTGCCATACTCTATATTCAGAAGATGGATTGAACTTGAACAGAGCTCTGACACCGCCCAAGCTTAGGATATTGTTTTATAACCTAACCCTGCTTTATACCTCTCCACAACTTTCTCCCTGACCTGTCTGCTCTTTTCCTCGGGCTTCATGATGCTGCTTGCTCTCTAATTTTCTCTAAAAGTCCTCTGAAGCCTTCCTAGAACAGATGGATTTATATTTCCTAATCTCAGATTTGGTCTAATAATAAAGCAGCAGGTAATATAGAGGAATGTTTGCTACTGGGGTTTAAAGTGTGTTTGTGCGGCGATGATGGTGTCGAAACGGTGGCTCTTAGAGCTTTCCTCTCTCAGGGCACTGCAGGTCCGATCAAATCATTTAGTCTAATCCGGAGGAATGAAATAGAGTTAAAGAAGGTCAGCCGGTGGCGCCATGTTTCTCACTCCGCTCTAATCTAATAAGGGGACATTGAGAGAGGCTTGGATTTGACTGTAATCCACCAGCATCGCTCTCTCTTTCTTCCTGATTTGTGAGCATTATCCATCCCCCAGCCATCTCTCTCGCAATTTATTTTGGCCTCATCCTCACTCAGTTATTGGGATTCAGCTCCTCTCCTTCACATTTGCCCTTTTCTTTAATCACCAGACCTCTTGGTTTATTGATACTGTCAGTCAGGCTT
The DNA here is from genome assembly GCF_011125445.2 of Fundulus heteroclitus. Classification (NCBI taxonomy): domain Eukaryota; kingdom Metazoa; phylum Chordata; class Actinopteri; order Cyprinodontiformes; family Fundulidae; genus Fundulus; species Fundulus heteroclitus. Next base: position 5,110,522 of record NC_046378.1, on the reverse strand, counting down.
TGCTACAAGTGTTTCAATTGAGATCATTTGTGGATGTAAAATATCTTACAAATCAGCTTCAAATTAATCTAAAGCCTACCATGAAGTTTTTTTTTTTTTTTTATTACTTTCAGGGCATCACAATCCTCACACACCTCACCTTCCGCTACAGACTATACAATGCAATATTAAGTAGTCAGGATGCTTATTGTTTTCATGAATCATTATTTCAGAGGATGAAGCAAATTACTTAAACAAATGAGATGCATTTTGATGAAGTGCCCTGTCGTCTGTGATCAGCCTAAATTTGACAGGAGCATGACTGATTTCTGTCTATGATGTTACCTCTGGACATCGAATCAATAATTAACTGAATATGTCATGAATCAAAAGGCAGGCATCCATCATTTCTAACTGAATGAGGGATAATTATTCCCATATAAATTAAATGGGAGGCGTATCATTAAAAATCTAAAAATTGAATATTTTGCAAAGGAAACACAGCCTTGTAAAACGCATTCAGTGTATTCATTTCATTTTTTGCCACCCTCGTAGAAAGAAGATGCCAGCATCACGCTTTCTAAAGTTAAATTCCCCTTACTTAGCACTGAGAGCGATAACTGTCTTTTCAATGACTTATGAAAGAATCTGTTTCCTGCTTCTTCTCGTTCCTCTAACCCTCTTTATGCACTTACTGACACGGCTGTTATCGCGTCCCATCCGGGGACTCTTCCTAAAGAGTCCTCCGGGAGCGTCGTGCAGATATGTGATGTGTGGCAACAGCAGAGGGTTTGATTTGAGCAGGGATGTGTTTATGTGAGAAACACACATTCCGTGATGCAGACATATAGGGGATAGAAAGAGTTTCGGTGTTGTGAAAATTTAAACCGAGATAATTCACCTAAGAAGTCGTTCCTTGTGTAATGTGACATATTTCCTGTTCAATCACACAGAGTAAAAACACATCTGGTTAGGGAATACAAGCAATAAGTATATAAAAAAAAACTGCAAGAACCTGTTTGTAGCAGTCTACTTCCAGGGCTGTACAATCTGCACAGGTTGAACTTTTGTGGGAGGTGTGGAAGGGCGAAACCTTTGCCCTCTAACAAAAACATGAAGGCCAGACTAGAGTTTGTCAGGAAGAGCAAAGGCAAATTCAGCATGCTCTTTGACCAATCCTTTGTTGACGCACCTCTTGATTTACTTTAACGTTTAACCTTCTTAGATCCACACCAACCATTAATTACAGTGAAGCTAAAGAACCTTAACCAAAGATCGGTTGTTCTACATTTTCTTTGCTATTTGCCCATTTGTGTCCCTTAACTAAAGTCATGGTTCATGAAGGGATACAAAGGATCAAAAGCAGCTCAACATTGAAATGTATCATTCAGAAGAAGGGAAATGCTGAAGAAACTGGTTCGTACTGTTTGTGTTCTGGTTGTGACAAAGGCCTCCTGTATTATCCGTTGGTCTGGACAAGGGTGCACGGCTGAATGGCAGAATTATTTTCTTCCAGAGAAAACCCTGAGACCTGACTGAAATCTCCCAAAACCTTTTGGGAATTCATTTTGTACTCTGATCTCTGCAATACAACCAAACTTTTACTTTTTGGCCACAATTCCAACTGGGATGTTTAGCACACAAAAAAAAATGACAGCAACGAACAACAAAATTTAAGGATGGTGGTCTGGGATTTCTTTACGTCACTTCTAATGACTGGTCAATTTTCACCCAAAACCTTAATTACTCCGTTTACACTACCCCTTTTTAACCGAGCCAAGATCAGTCCAAGCTCGGTAACTGAGATAACTATCGAGTGTAAATGGAACGCAAACTGAACTAAACCGAGCCAGACACAACCAGACCGCGCTAAATGCAGACCAGTTCCAGGGGGGGATTCGGCTTGTTTTTTTTTTTTTTTCTAGCCTGGTTCTCAGATAACAAAGAGCGCATGAGCAGACCGCGTCATCTCCTTACAGCCAGCTGACATTCATAATAGCCTCCCTACCGTGACACACGATTTCCAGTGATGATTCTGCTTAGCAGTGTGATGAACCTCAGCGTCTGTCGTTGTTTCCTGCGTCTGTAAATCCTGATTAGACGTTTGTTTGTCTTATCCACTTCCCAAAAGCCGACTCTGTCAACTAAATTCACCAAAAGTTGCCGTCTTCGTCTGATTCTCCGCAAACAACAAAATATAACCAAACATAACTTCCTGAATGTTACGGGCGCCGCCATTTTTATTTGCTTGATTTCCTCCTTCAATCCCAGAGAGCAGTAGTACCGCAGATCGTCACTAGGAGGCGAGGAAACCAAGGAACCGAGATAGCGTGGTGTGTGACTGGTCGTAAGAACCAAGCTCGACATGGTTAACTGATCCAAGCTCGGACCGAGCTAGGCCTGGATCGGTTTAACAAGAGTAGTGTAAATTGGGGCTAGAGTCTGTGCTTGAAAGTGGAAGATGAATGGGGATATACAGTATGTTACAATAAAGCTGCAACAACTATGAATCTAGTTTACATGGTGTCCTGTTTTATGTCACAAACACCTGGCATATTTGCAGGGATGTGTAAACTTAAATGTAGGAAATCACCTGAAAAAAAATGGTTTGTTATTTTTGCTTTCTTTCATTCTTCCACTTTACTTAAGAACAATAAACAAACCAATGTAATGGCAAATCTAACTCCTGTATGTAATTCCTCCAACACTATTTCATTTTTGTGTTGTTGTTTGTTGGTTGTTATTCACGCCCTCCAGTCACATTTCTGCGTTGGGCATCCTGGTTGCTTCTATCCTGGGTTGGGCAGTTTTTATACCATTAAGCTCTCCCTCCAAAAAATTTTGTGGTCAAATAGTATTTATGTATGCCTAGCAGAGCTTTTTGCGCCCTAGGTAAAATTATGGTATTAAGCTGTATGATGTTTTGAAAATATCACAAATATAATAGTATATAAAGTAGTATTAGTGGTAGCCTGTTAGTATGGAAAAAAAAATAAGATGCCCTGAATGCACCCCTGTGGATCCATAGCACCCTTAGCACTGGCCTATAGTCATTAGTCAGCCAAGACCGGTTAATGATGTTGATGTTATGATGTTATTGCTGCAGATTATTCAGGGTATTTTAAGTCTTTCTAATGACAGTGAAAATATAATTAAGTTAATGAATAGTTTGAGTCCTAAACAGAAACATTTATAGCTACAATTTTTAACTATTGATTTAATCATAGCTTTCCTTTGGACAATTTATGGGTTCATCGCTAAGAGTCTAACCAGGATTAGAAGAAAAGTGACAGTTTGTCTTGAAATATAATTGTCCTGAACTATTTCTGTGAAAATGTAAATATATCTGTTAAGGAATATCTGACACTTCTTCCCTGCTAAAAAGTGGTAATGGATACCTTTCAATAGAATATAGAAAATTCTGCTTTCTGCTGTGGCTTTGCTTCACTTAAATGACTGATTTACTGATTTAGGTTTTTTAGATTGCTTTGATTCCCCTGCAGTTACAATCATCTGAGCCATTTCAGACTGATAAAATAGGCGTACCTCATGTTAATACAAAAGGTGAATTAAACCAACCCTTTAGGCTCTGACTTAAATACAGAGCAGAATTGCAGCAACACTACGCTCCGTTAAGTCCTGATAAAATCTGTAGAAACCTATTTTCTCTGCGGACTTTGGACAGCACCAATATCACTGAAGAGGAATTCAGGTTCACTTGTCAGAGTTAAGCCTTTTCAGCCACAAGGATCTGGTAACATTTACATATTTTATTCATCCAATTGAACAAGTAATATCTTAAAACAAATTTTACAGAACTTTGTTTTACTTAGACTGTTGTTAAGAGTTATCATCTCCAGTTTGCTGCTGACATTTTACCCACTCCATCTTAATCACATAGACCACTTGCCCACTTTCCATACCAGGCCAATCTGGTCCAGTGTGCTTTGGGCATGGAAGCAACAATTAGCAGTTGAGAGGTGTGCTTTAGGACTTTAGGGAAACAATACATGGCTTTGAAAATCTTTCACCACCTTTGCATATTTAATGGCAGTTTTTGTCCATTCTTGTTTGCAAAGTATCTCAGGATCACTCAGATTGGATCGAGAGCTTCTGTGAAAATCCGTTTTAAAGTCTTTCCATAGATTCACAATTGGACTGAGGTCTGGACTTTAAATAGGGCGTTCTAAGACATGCGAATGCTTTCATCTGAATGATTCTATTGCAGCTCTAACTGTATGGTTCTTGTTCTGGTGTAAAGTGAACCTCTGCTCCTGTCTTAAGTCTCTTGCTCACACTAACCACGGTGCAGATATGGTGCAGGCCCCGGAGGAACTCCTCGGAATGATTCCGCAAGAAGGAAGTTTGGCCTTACGTCGCAGTGGCACCCAGGATCAAGCTCCTCAATGTCACAAGCCAAACAGGAAAAGTCGGGCTCCAGACAGGAGAGAGGTCTGCCGAATTTCAGAATAAAATCAACCCATCAACTTACGCTAACTGAACTAGTGGAAACAAAACGGAAACACAAAGAAACAGAGAGGCTATTGGGGGATGAAATAGGATATTTATGCTCACAGATAACGAGTTTTGCCCTATAAAATGAAAACCATAGCTGTTTTTAATAATTTTGAGGGATAACAACACAAAGGGCGGCGTGAACTTCTGTTCTTGCGAGAGCCGTTTCCACAGCCAGAGCCAGGCCAGGAAGGCTTAAGCCTCAGTGTGAGTTTGTGACATGGTGTGTTTGGGGCGACGTGCCACCCTTTCTGCCAATACTGTTTCCAAATTGGCCAAGAACTCCTATTTTGGTCGCATCTGATCAGAGCACCCTAATCCACATAGTTGATGTGTCCCTTATCTGTGTTTTGTCACGCTCCCAATAGCACCTCACATGACTTTCGTTCAATAATAGATTTCCCCCACCCACTTATCTGTAAAGGCTGGATTTGTGGACTCCGCAACTAATAGCTGTCCAGCCAAATAGATCCGCCCACCTGAGCTGTCGATCCCTCCACCTCCTCCAGAGTTACCCTGGTCCTCTTAGCTACTTCACTGATTCAAACTCTTCTTGCCTGACCTATTAGTTTAGGTGATCAATCATCTGTTCATTATTTTACAGATTTAGAATAAAATATACTTTTTATTGTCAGATGATGAATAGAAGAGTATTCCGTTAGATGTTCAAAACTTGGGATATTGCTTTATAAATAACCTTACTGTCAACTACAAAGCTTCCTCCTTGACCTGTCTGCTGCACTCAAAAAAGTAAAACGAATGGGTATCATTATAAGAGTACAATTACAGTCGGGCCTCTTCCTAGTTGATGTACCATGTTTACGCCAGCTTCCTTGTATGGATTGTTTTCCTCTCCCGTGCCCTCATGTGCCCAACGTGGGGTTTCGAATTCTCTGTGTATCAACTTGTTTGGCACTGTCATGCGTGTGTTGCGTCGAGGCAAACGTCTGCCGCGTTCCACGCCGGGATATCTTTGTGTCACTCCTGGCTGACAAGCTGACATTTGCCGCAACGCTGACGTCTTTGAGCCGCTCTCATCAGCGTGACGGTGGACTTACACATCGGCGAGAAATCCCCTGAGCAGTGACAGTTCGCTCAGCCGGCTCACTCCCACACATGGCACAGAGACACGCTGAGGTTTCCAGACACCGGCTTTGAAGTGTTGAACTACGACTCAACACACAAAGGCACTCCTGAAGCATATATAGAGCATGGGGTCCTGAATCCTTTGACAGGTTCAGAGTTACCTGGAGTGGCAAATGAGTGAAAATGACTGACTTTTGTGCCCTCGTTGTGAAGACCGACCGTTGGATTCTTTCACGGCTTCTACCTCCACAAAATATGCTGCGAATTTGCCATGTCCACTCTGAGGGTACATTGTCATGCAACAGGCATTTCTCATTATCCTTTATAATATTGATCAGGCATCAAAAGATCGTCTAGCAAGCATGAGGTTAAGGCTTTATCCACTGTCTATCATCCGCTGTAGGCAGGGAATAATCCATAATTAATCCCCGGCTGTTGTTGTCATAAATAGTTTAGAGTGCCCCATGACTCACTCCAGTGAATCAATGTTCAGACTTGACCTATTAATATTAATTAAGCACTATTATGGAATTACTGAATCTTCTCCACTTTGACATGTTTTTATTCTAATAATAATGTAGTGCTTTTTAGAAAGCAATCACATTCAGAGGTTCAGGACAAATTACAGAGATGGTTATAGTATGTCACCGTATTCCTTCATTTATACATGCTGAAATCTGCTATGTGTTTCCGTCATGAACTTTTCTGGATCTTTATTAGTTTATGCACATCTCAGCAACCTGTAAGGGGGGGGGGGGTCACAACTTTCATAACACAGACTGTTCTATCTTTTTCTGAGCTCATAATGTATTTCCAGATGCTCCGATTCTTTATTGCAATTTTTTTTTTTTGCTTCTAATATTCACTGTGATATTTACCTTTGCTCTAATGTCATAAATTGCAAAGGCTTGGAATTGTATGCTATAGTGTAAAAATAAAACATTTGCACGTCTGCATTCTATTTAATTAAGATAGAGATAAGGAGCTTATGGAAGGACACATGTTTGAAGTAGCGTAGTGTAGCTCAATACTTAATTCTTTTTAAATTAAAGAATTCAATTATGGTCATGTTAAACTTACTTATATGATAGTCTAAAACTTCAGTTTAACATTATTTTTTAAAAAGGCATATATTTCTGTTGAAATGTCTGTTTTATTGGTCTGTGTGTTTGTGTCTTGAAGTCTCTATATATGATCACATATATAGAGACTTTTTTTTAAAGTCTGCTAAACCATACCCGATGCTAAACTTCGTTCTTAACTGTTTCTACAGAAAAAAAAAGATGCCTTTGGTTTTCAGCATCCATCATACCAGCTAAGTCTCACATCAATATGTCACCTCAGGTGTCTCTTCTTGTTTGCAGGTCCTTCTGTTGTCTTCTTCAGCAACAAGACAGGATTAAGAAAAAAAAAGGATGCAAAAATTGTCATCACTGTAAAAATCAGTAATGCCAACTTCTCAAATAAAAAAGACAGAAATTGTTCAAGCACAAAGTGGTGAGAAATCCTTTAGAATACTAGTTTTTTTTTTTCATTTCTATGTTATTTGTGAAATAATCAATATTTCATTGTTTGGTACTGGACTTATTGTGACCATAAGTGGGCAATTAGCACTTTTCTGTTCTTCACTGACTAATGCTTTCTCTGACATTACCTCCTACGTTTGTTCTTACATCGAGTGGCTCAGGTCCTGGGGCTTAGATTTAGCTGGGGCTGTTTCTAAAAGGAGCTGACAGCTTCCATTCTGCAGTTAACGTGGCGAACTGGTAAGCTGCAGTAAAGATAATGTAAGAGTTGTAAGAGTGCTGAAGCCAATTAGCTCGCTGGCAGATGCTCACCATGTGAAGGGAGCTGTTGGAGATGCAGACAGGCAGGATGAAGAGGGCTTTTTTTTCTTTATTTTTCAGTGAAAAGCAATCAGCTGCAGCCAAGATGAAAGACTGAAGGTTAAAGTGTCCTGAATCTTCAACACACAAATATTGATTTTGAACTATTAATATTTATGTGGTATAGATACTTTCATAGGAAAGGATCGGGGCTTGCTTTAGTATGCTAATCAGGCTGCTACTTGTGGAGAATTTGGTGCTGGTCATTTTTCCTTTAGCCATGTTGCACCTTTGAAGTTTTGGCTGTTTCGTACCCGACTTTTTCGGAGAATGAAATTTTGCCATTTAATGTCAATGCTTACTGACCGTGCAGTACTCACTTTGACAACCAACAATTTAGCCAGCAGGAGGTCTCTTAAAGAGTCAGCTGACCCAAATAAGGATCAGAACCGAAATAAATGTGAATATAGTGTGTAACATTTTCTTTAGATGATACTATACTGAGGGCCCATGAGACATTAGCCAAGTTAGAATTTTGACAATTTTGCAATTGTTAAACTTTAAATGCTGATTGGATTTCAGCATTTCAGGGGTTTGTATAATGAGGTGCGCTGTGGCCTAAGGAGATCAGAAGCCATTGTCATGGTGTACATGATTTCAGACAGCTTCCACTCTTTAGGAAAATGGGCCAAAAAGCCTTAACAGATGATTAAAATGCAAATAAACCCCAACCACAAAAATAATAATTTAAGTTTTGCAGATGGTCAACAAAGGCAAATTAAATATGCTGAGAAAAAAAACCACAGATTTTCTTTATTGCCTCTTGTTTTCACTCTCCTTTATTAAGTGCAAGCAGGTCTCTTCATAACTTGTGTTTATCATCACTTACTTTAGAGCCCAAATAAGCTATTTTACTTTCAGAAACAAGTAAAAAAAAAAAAGCAACCCACAACTCATGAAATTTACAAGAGACTTTAGAAAAACGAAGGCCAAAATCGCATGAAATAAGCGCACTTGGCAACAGTGAGCACGGGTCTTTTTGCAACAGTCTCTAGGATTCTTGGAACTACAGATAGTGCCAATGGTAAAAGAAACACAATCCAGAGAGTACTGAGGGGAAAAAAAACATAAGGAACGGTGTGTGTGGCAAAAAAAATTGTCGGCATTATGGTCTAACAAACACGTTAAAACTGACAGCCCTAGTTTATATATTTTTAAATGAAGTGTTGAAGTATGAATATTTAAGTTAACAATTTTTCATTATCAACATTGTCGATAATGTTGACTAATCGTCGCAGCCCTACTTAACTACAAGGGAGAATACGCTCACAGTGGTTTATAAGTACATTGGTTTGTAAGGTTTTGTTTTTGGGGACAGGATAGATGCACAAAGAGGTAAAATGGCAGTGCAAATGTACAAAATAGGGTATGGATTTGCGAACTGGGGAAATTGACCTGGAACTTTATAAACTGACCTGACTTCAAATTGTTGACTATTCACATATGCCTAAAGTTGTTTAGGTCAAAATGGAATTCTTCACTGTAAAATATCATACATTAAAGATTATAGGTTTGAGCACATGTGATTTCACATAAAGGTGCCATTAGTAGTTTTAGAAAAGTGTGGCTATTTTGTAAGTTTATTTTTTTTAAACAATGATGCAGGGAGTATTTCACTTTGTTTGTCTTTGTTTTTGAGTTGTATGATGAATACCTATCTATTAATTGCTGTATAGTAAATGTTTTATTTAAAACATACCTAGTTTTAATCAAGTTTTAAACAAGTTTTAATCATGTTTTATCCTTTTCTGTGTAGGTTTTTATTGAACACAACAGACTGACTAAATCAGGCATGTGCAAAGGGCAGCCCGGGGGCCATTTGTTGCCCCTGTACTGAATTTGGGTGCCCACCAACAGCAATTAAAAAAAGATTTGGTCCACCAGCACAGGTGGCTGGTGCAGATAGAAGATTTTAGGTTTCAATTAGGGCAAAATTATTACAGAAAACTTAAAATTCTACAATTGAAAATGTTAAATACAACATAAAGTATTCATCTTTTAATAGACACACTTTTGACATACTCTTTAATTTCATAGTAGCATCTGTCCAATGACATTTAATTAATCAAATACAGACTTAGGTGCATTAAAATCTACTTTGAATTTAATTATTAAAATTGGCTAATTACAGCAAGTGTTTTCAAAGAACAACTGAAGTAAACACTGTACTTATATTGCTAGACCAAAAAAGAGTATAGTTTATTATTGTTAAAGACTCAAATACAATTATTGAAAATCATTTGCAAACTAGATGACCATATTTTAATACAACAAATGAGCAATAACGTTTTTTTAAATTTTGGATCTACAATTATTTATACAATCATTTCCTACAAAAACCTGACTAATTTATTTATTTAAAATTATCATATTTTATATCATAAAATAATTGTGTTCATTTTTTGGTCCTGGACTTCTTTTGAATGACAATTTTGGGCCATGCACCAAAAAGTTTGTACACCCCTGGATTAAATGTAAATCTTTTTTCCCATGATGAATCTGTCAAGATCTTCAAGTTTTTGAGTTTTGTTTTTCTTGTGTTTCTACATTTTAAACATTTCCTCGTTGTTTATTGTGTAATAACAGGTCTCGCTATAACCTGCTGTTAATTTTGCCATTTGGGTTTTGGCAGAAAGGTTAATTTCTCTTATTGTTTGTTGTAATAGTGAATCTGTTTGTCTTTAGTTCCCTTTTTTGATGTTATGTGATATTTAGAGCTAATTCCTGTTAGTTTTCTGTTTGATAATGTATTTATCTGGGTTTCTTTGCAGCTTTAGTAAATCCATCTCCCTCCTTCAGCTGCTCTGCATTTACTCTTCCTCAGCTGCTCCTCATTCCATCGGATTAGCTCTTCTGTTTCATCGTTCATCTTCTGTCCCTGCCTCAGCATTTACTCACCCGTTCTCATTATTCTCTGCTGGATTCTTCCTATGCCTTCATTGTCTGCCATGTTGGTTCTCTCTCTGTTTGACAACTATCCAGGTCCTGTGCTTCCTGTCTGATTTGTGCAAAACCATCTTACAAGTTTTCGTCAGATTGTTGTTTTTTTTTTAGAAAAAAATCAACATAACTTCAGTTCTGCTCTACATTTGAGTCCCTTTTTACCAAAACATGACATAAACAGTTGAAAAAGTCACAAAAATTAGGTTTAGATCAGAGTGTTTTCTGTTTAATCTGCAGGGTATCACTGTACATAACAAAGAGTCAATATAAATGTTTGTTACGGCGATTGTACTAGAACAACAATTTCCCTCTGGGATTATTAACGTATTTCTGATTCTGATCTCACATAACATTTTGCAGCAAACTTCTTTTAAATGAGTTCAGCTCAGTATCTGCTTTGTCCCATTGTAAATTCTGACTTTTTTAGCCACTGCACTGTAGCCTCCATCACTGCACATTCAGAGGGGAACCCTGGTGTTGTCCGTGAAATGCATTGATAGTCCTATCAAAGGAGGCGCATGCACACATACATTTAATCAGCTCTAATCTTTTAGGCCTTCAGCTGTTAATCTGGGATCTCCCAAATCTCACTTGATTCTACTAGTGTATTCTACAGTGTACACGCAGACTCTATAAGCACCCAAATCAAAGAAGAATCCCTGCAGTATTAGAAGGTTTGCTTTTATATCCAGTTTTTTTCTTCTCTGTCCACTGTGGACTGATCATAGAGTTTATATTATGTCATGATACATGAATTTCTAGCTTTGTGAAAACAGCAAATCTCAGTAGTAAGTTGTCCAAGATCAATTGTTATTCAAGGTTGGTTCGAATTAGCAGCCTTCTCGTGTGAAATGCAAATGCCGGTGCACAATTGTGTTTCGCTTTACAAGACAATGGAGCAGCAAGCACACCTCCAATCTGTTTGATTGATTAGACTTCAGATGAGCTAACTGAGGTTCTTGATTTACTTTGCTTGATACTGTGAATCATAGAACTTACATATTCACTCTATATAGCTAGAGTTATATGGGTACATAGGGTTATTGCCCCCCCCCCAACCCCCAACTCTTCAGGGAAGGCTATCCAGAATGTTTTGGAGTGTGTTTATGAGGAGTTTTGGCCATTCATCCAGAGGCACAGGAGCCTCCAGCAGCAGAATGCTTTACACCGCTGCATCCAGCGCTTTGCATTGCATCGGTGATGAATGGCTTGGATGCAGCTGCATGGCCATGAAAAACCCATTCCACAAGGCACTCTACACTGTTCTTAAACTAATCTGATGGCTGCATGACGTGTGGAGGCCTGCAGGGACTCTGCAGAGAGTTGGCGACCTCTGCGCACGATGCTCCTCAGCATCTGTTGCCCCCGCTCCATCAGTGTATGTGATCTACCACTTTGTGGCTGAGTTGCTGTCGTCCCCAATCACTTCCATTTTCTTATAACACCACTGACAGTGGACTGTGGAATATTTAAGAGTGAGGAGATCTCACGACTGGAATTGTTGCACAGGTGGCCGCCTTATCACAGAACCAAGCTGGAATACACTGATCTCCTGAGCGTGACCTGTTCTTTCACAATGTTTGTGGAAACAGTTTACATGCCACAGAAGTAATTGGAAAGCCTAATTCCATTTATTTGGAAGGGTGCGTGGATACATTTATAGTATATACTATAGCAGTATAGTATATCAACCAACTACTACACAAGCACTCTGAAGAAACTGCCAATACAAGAAACACATCTGCAGCATTGTTTAGCAGGAGAAATACAAATCTGAAACTGGGCTGACTTGCTTTTAAAAGATCCTTTTAAGAACCTTTTATTAGGCTCAGAACAGGTGGACCCAGAATTTAAATAGTTTATTTATCTCAGAAACCACTCGGGTGGCGTCAGCTTCTACAGCGAGAACTTCTGGTTGTATTGTTTGGTTCTGGTCCAGAAGCAAAGGTAGACGCCAGGTGGCAGATAGCCAGCCCGGTGCGGCAGTAACCGCCCAGAGATTTCCCGGCGGAGGTGATGCGGAGATTGGAGGACAGGTAGGAAGTCAGAACCGTGAAGACAGACATGAGCAGGATGAGCTGAGGAACGGAGCCAATGCCAATGTCGGGGACGTAGCTGATGGTCGAAGCCAGGTGATCAGAGAGCCGGTGAGGTGCCGAAGGACAATCCAGGATGGAGTCGGGTCACAATTCCAGGTTCAGTATACAAGCAGCAGACAGGCTGAACGAGGGCAGGCAGGCTCGGTAGTCGAAGGATGGTTCCAGTCGGTACACAAACAGCAGAGGTCAGGCAGGTAGTCAGATCAGGCAGAAGTCAGGAATCAGATCAGACAAACAGGATCAGACAGGAACGGGCAGGCTCGGAGGTCGAAAGGCAATTAGGTCAGGATCAGGAGTCAGAACAAATAACGCTGGAATAAGTCTCACCAATGGCGCGAAATAAACTGGCACTGTTGTCTTCTTCTTCTTCTTTATGTTTTTTTTCTGGCGGTTGGCACGCAACGAAACGGTGCATTACCGCCACCAACTGGTTTGGAGTGTGGATCAGAATGACTTATACTACCTAAAATACATTAAACCAACCTACCAAAATAAAACAAACACCCAAAAAAAAATAAAAAATAAATAAATAAATAAATAAATAAATAAATAAATAAATAAAATAAAAATTAAATCCTATCAATTAAATTACTTAGTCTAAGATAATGAAACATAATCCCATAACACTCATCTCTTGAATTACTTCTAAGCATTTCTATTAAATCAAATTTTATTCTTTTCCTTTTTAAATTTTTAACCATTTCCCTTCTTTCTTCTTCATATTTCTTACAGTACATCATAATATGCTCAACTGTTTCTTGTTCCCCACAATACTCACATCTTCCAGTGTTATGCTTCCCTATTTTGAATAATGTTCCATTTAATCCAGTGTGCCCAAATCTAAGTCTTGATATGATTGTTTCTTCCCTTCTGCTCCTCCCTGCACAACTCATTTCTCCCACTCTCCTCTGAATCATGTACAGCCACCGTCCTTTCCTCTCTTCCTCCCATTGCTTTTGCCACCTTTCCTTCATCTTCTGTTTAATAATGCTCTTTACTTCCATCTTACTAACTTTAATTGAGATATCAATGTTTTCTCTAATTGTAGCCTCCTTTGCAACCTTGTCTGCCTTTTCATTTCCTTTTATTCCCATATGTGCTGGTACCCACAAAAATATAACTGTAATTCCCATCATTTGAATTCTGAACAATGTTTGCTGGATTTCTATTAAAATATCTGGTCTACTATCTGAATGACTTCTCTGTAAACTGATTAATGATGAAGATGAATCTGAACAAATTATTACTCTCAGTGGTCTTATTTCCTCTACCCATTGTACTGCCAACAGAATTGCTACCATTTCTCCTGTGTATACTGATATGTTATCACTGATCCTCTTTCCTATTGTAATTTTAAACTCTGGAACAATAACTGATACTCCTATCTTATTAACTAAACTTTTTGATGCATCTGTGTATATCTGAATGAAACTATAATAACTGTTAATATATTTCTGTATTGTATCTGAATTCAAAATAAACTCCCTATCTTTGTTTTTCTTTTTTAATAATTTCAAATCTACTTTTGCTTCAGGTACTATCCAAGGTGGAACTGCTGGCATTGGTACTGTCGGACTGAAAATTAAATCAACTAATTCTAACTCTGTTGCTTTTTGTTTAACTGTCCATCCAAAGCTATTTTTCTCCCTTTTCTCCATTTCCCAACAAGACTTTAAAGTGCTTTGTGCTGGATGATTATCACTATGACCTTTTAAATTAGCCCAATAATTTAAAGACAACTGAGTTCTTCTCAGCTCTAATGGCATTTCTCCCATTTCCACCTGGAGTGCTGCTGTTGGAGTTGTTTTAAATGCCCCTGTACATAATCTCAGAGCCTGAAACTGGATGTTGTCTAACTTTTTTAAAGATGAACTCGATGCAGATCCATACACCACACAACCATAATCCAATACTGACCTAATTAATCCGCAGTAAATGGCCTTCAATGCTTTTCTATCAGCCCCCCAATCACTTCCCACCAAACATCTCATAACATTTAACACCTTCCTACATTTGTCCTGTATTTTCTGTATATGTACACTCCATGTTACTGGCACTGTTGTCTGGTCTAAGAGCTGGTTATATACTAGTGAGAGCAGGTGGAACAGATCTGAAGTGATGAGGAATGGGCAGAGCTAAGCAGGTGTGTGACATGAGAGATTAGACCAGGCAACAGTGCCGAAATCATGACACCTTCAACAGATTTAGCGTTAAAAATTTCAATGATATGAACAACTAAACATGTTTTAGGTTTTTTATTCATGTAGTCATTCTGTGTGTTCTTCTGTCACACCCTGCTGTTTTTAAAGTGTTTTATGAATAAAGTTGGCTTGCCTCAGCGATGAAAGGCTCTAAGATCATAATTACCTTGTTACTTCTACAGAGTGTTTGCATCATTGGAAACAACCAGATAAAGGTCAAAGTATAAGAGCCTTTTTCAAATACTCCAACTCAAGGGTCACTAAACCTTTTTAGTTAATTTTGAAAACTTTAAAAATTCTCCTCAATTAAATATGATGACTATAGTTTTAATATGCAGTATATTTACATAGGTAATAAGTTTGGATCATATGGTAATGACCTTTCACAATAACTAACCCTGATGGGAATTAAACTTCAACTTACCAGGTTGTTTATTCATATTATTCTGTTTTAACATGAGAAACCTATAATTACAGCTGATACATTTTTATTATTTACAATTTTGACTTAGTGAGAAGACTTTCTTCATAACTGCACTTGATCTGTTTTTGTGCAAACTTTTCTTACATCTGTTACATTTTTAGTAAATTAAGTTTCTCTTCATTAAATCAGCCCACGTTTGTACTCACCACTTATTTAGCAACCACAGATTAGAACCATTGTTGCATGCTTGTACAAATGACCAGATTTGGAAGATGTGAAAAAAATAAATGCATATATATGGTCGTCGTGGTATATATTGTTGTTGTTCGACCAGTTGATGCGTTACAAGCCATTTACCATTTATTATATGACACAATTAAACCTTTTTAGTTAACTCTTTCTTTGACCATGAATCCCTCTGTGTGAAGCTTGGCATTCAATGCTATTCACGGTCTACTGTAATGCAGAACATTAAAGCTTTAAAAGTGTCTACAGCACTTACCACCCCAGTTAGTCTTACCTTAGCCTTGCAGCTCACGGGTCAGTTGCTTCAGTTTTTCAGTAATGCCCAAAATCATCTTGCTGAGTCAAGTATCCACTCTGTATCCTTGAGGAGGAAGGGGAGTTTATTTAATCTGAAACAAATTTTGGGGTGAATGAACTCATAGCAGATAATGTCCCCTGCTGAACCACCCTTATTCTGTGTCCAGAAACAGATCACCACCAACTGACCTCAATAACACCCTCAGTATCTTGTGTTGTTTGGCCTTTGAGCAGATGCTGATGGATAATGACTGGGGTCACGATGTGACCAAAGTGGACCGGATGGGTGCTGGTGCTGGTGGGTGACACAGTTGAAATATAAAAAAAGTTGCCTTTGCATTGTGCATTGAAAACTGCATGTAAGCCCATCATGCTGGGAGCTTGATCTGTTGTCACCTATACCAACTTTTCCCAATAGTACTTTTTTTTTTACCTCCATGAAGTAATTTGTGTTGTAGATTTTAATCTCTTCATTGTTGTCTTCGTGAGCAGTACTGTCAGAGGCTATTTTGAAGAGAAACCATCAAAGAGCATTCTGATTAACACATTCAGCTTTTATGGTTACATTTATCTCTAAAATATTACAAAGTTAATTTAAATAATTGCATTCAAAAAGTTGAATTTACATATTATTATATTGGAATAAATTGCCCTTTTTCTTTTAAGTTATTTGCAAATATATTTGTTAAGAATTGGCACAATATAAAAAGCTGACTTGATATTAAAGGAGCATGGTGCAAGTTTAAAGTTTTTTTTTCTTTACTATACATGCCCTTACAATTGTCTAATGTCTACAATGAGTTTTGTCTATTTACCACAGTTGCCTCTATAGGCTCCATTAGTCAGTTCATGAGAGAGTGATTCAGGTCACATGTGTCCTCACGCATTAGCAAGAAAACATGGGCTAACTTCAATATTTGTGACTTTCTTAGCTCAGAATATGTGACACCTCTAAACAAAAGACATTTGCAGTCTCAGCGGCAGATGCTTTTCCTCTTCTGCCATGCACGTGCACAACACTGGTGTTGTTTCAACTCGTTACCAGAGGGGGCAAACTTCTGCAAAAACCTCTGGAACTTGTGCTATGCACCTTTAAGTGGAATATTTATATATTGTGTTCAGTATTTATGGATGTCTATGATGACATGTAATTTTACTATTTTCTGAAAAACAGACTTTTTGATTTTTTAAAGCTGTAAAGCATAATAATATAATGAACAGAAATAAGCACTTAAGGTATATCACTTTTCTTCAAAATTAATCTATATATATGAATTTAATATTATGAATAGAATTACTGAAATACAACAACTTCCATGAAGATAATGATCCTGTACTGCAAATGTACACTGACTTATTACACTATAAACCACTTGGACTTTTTTTTCTTCCTGCTTCTCAGTGAAGGCAGACATTTTTCTTTTCCCTCCTCTCTCTTCCCCTCTCCTTCCTATTTTTCCCTGCCTCTGTTTCTATCAATCTTTTTGGAGCCTCTTTTTACATATCTTCGAAATTGTAACTTATGGATCTGGTCAGCTGGACTCTCAATGCTTTAAAGAAGGTATGAATAGAAAAAAAAAAGCTTTTTTAGTGATGAAGCCTGTTCCAGTGAAACAATAAAAAATATATAGTTATTCTAGTTGTAGCTTTGAAAAGGTTGGACACATTTACTTTAAATCAGAAATCCCCAAGAATATACTTAGCCTATTTCTTATTATGAGTAGAAACAATTAAGTGTTTATGTATGTTTGTTAATGTATGAAAAAAGTCTACTCAAGGATTAACTTATCTTATTCCTTTGTTTTTCCTTTGTCTGTAATGGGGTTTTTTTTCTGTTCGTGTACAGCACTTTGAATCGTCTTGCTACAGAAAAGTGCTATATAAATAAACTTGCCTTGTCTTTTCAATCTTTTAGGTTCCCAGTTGAACAGCTGACAGTTAGCTTGGAAGCTTGGCAGGAATGTTGTGTTTTGTTGCGTTGTGTTGCGTTGCGTTGCTGTTGCTACAGTCAACACACTCCTAAGTGTCTTCACTGGCCCTGTATTAAAATAAACAATTAAATAGTGCAAACATTAAAAAAATAACAATGCTTTATGAAAACAGTTTTGCAAACACACACCCTTGTTTGTTGTAGACAAATGAGGAGGATGGGTAAGGAGGGTTGTCTCCCTAAACAGAATATTGATTCCAACATCCAAATCCACAGTGAATCACTACCAGGGTGAATACTGAGCTAAAGATCCCTGAAAACCTTTGGTTAGACCTAAGAAGAAGCAGCATGTGAGGGTCAAACAATATCACACACATAAAGGTGTTTGTGGTAAAAAAAAAAAAAAAAAGAAGAAAACTTGTGATGCACAAACACAATGATTTGTATAGAAACCTGCAATTTTGTTCCTACCTTATCTGATTATGCAACAATTGCTGTTGACAGACAATAAGATTAGTCTTCTTGGAACAGAGGGTGAAAATGTAACTTCATATTCTTTGATATGAAGTTTAATTTTTACTTATGAACCAAATTTCTGGTATTTTGTGTTATTTTAGTGTTGTTCTACTTAGTATGCAAAACACTGTTAAGAGGTTCATCAAGCTCCATTTCCTATGTATGGAAAAAAGTGTGATAATAGTGCAGTGAGGTAACTTTGTTGTCACCTATAATAACACAGTCTTTCTTCACACATAATAACCCTCTCACGGGAGACCTATATGTGCCGTCTCCCACCTACTTGATCACAGGTGGTTGTTGAAGTTTTTATTACAGTAATTTTCAAGGGAACATTTATGAAGCTTTTATGGTAAAAGGGATCTATTATTAAATGACCTGTCATTTGGCCCATCAGGCCATCTGTCCTCCAGGACCTGTATAATTTCAGTAATTTGGACACACGCTGATCAGATTGGAGATAATGTTGCATTGTGGGAATAAAACTACCTGAAAGAACCCGCCCACAGTGAGTTGATGTAATGGTTCCACAAGGGGCTCATATGATGAAAGCCGTCGCTTTTACAGGTTATTGTTGTGGACATGAAAAATATTGACATCCAAGAATTAAATACATTGCATTGTGGATGTAAAAGAAGTGAAAGCTAAAAAAAATGCTATTTTAATTGATTTTGATTACAAAACAATGAAAAATCCTCAAACTTTCACTACAGATTCTGCATCTGACAGACTATATAATAAAATCTGCCTAAGCTGATAAAAACATACGTGTGAAGAGTGTGTGAGAAGACTCCGACCTCCCACTTGAAAACATTCAGACTGTATGTGTCACTTGGATGCTTATTTTGCATAAGTTTACTAAGTACATTGACACCTCTTCATTACACCTTGCTGATTGGCATCGGTAATCAAACGCGTTAAGTAGAGCAGCATCATAAAAAATGTGGCCCAGTGAAATACGTGACTGTGGATTGATCAATGAAAAACACTTCAGCAGCAAAAATCAGCTGAAAGCAAAAAAAGGTTCGTCTTGTGTTGCCGGCTTTAGTCACTTTTCACCAGTGTCGGGTTTGCTGTCAGGGAGTGCAGTTTGACTTCCCAGATCCTGTGGGCTTTCCCTAACTCCCAAAGCACAGTTTTAAAGGAGAGTGATTGATGAGTTGTTTGACCTGGAAGGGAAAAGGAGAGTAAGTTATCATATAGACACAGAAACATTTGTTTGCCCAGCCTCACACTTCTGTCAAAACTTTTTCCAACCCCCTTTTTGCCAAGAGGACAGTGCTCCGTCTTCTTCAATAACCTTTCACAAGGTTACAACATAACAGAGAGAGAGGCAGCTTTGCACAATCTCTCTAGGTCAGGGGTCTTAAAGTCCAGTCCTCACGATCCACTGTTTGCAATTTTCCAGTAAACTCACCTGGTGTTTGCTGTCCAATAACCGCATCTTGGTCTAATCTGAATAAAAACAGAGTTCCAGTTAAAGTCCTAGTAAAGTTTAACATGTTTGTCATGGTAGGACAAAAACATATTTTTCCTGACGTTACTCCCAAACAAGCAGCCAACGGATAGATCAATTGTAAGAATTGTTTTGAAGGCTTGATGAAAGAGCTTTAAAAAATCTCATTGAGTTTGGTGTCATGATGGCTATGGGTCTCTGTCCACCCATATGGCTGGTGGCTAAAAGAATTGGGCCTCTGTGTCAAGTCATACTTGTAATCCAGAGAGGAGAACGTTCTTGATTGATAATTCCTTGAAACCCTAATGATCTTAAAAAAGTAAAGCATAACTGTCAAGTATAAATCTTCTGCTTCCAATTTTTCTTAAGGGGTTGTTGAGGGTACCGCCAGTTGTATCAAAAATTCCGTTTTAAAAAAACTGTAATGTTCTGAGGGAAAGGACCCAGAATTCAGCCAGACCAGCAGAGGTTTCTTAAAAAAAGCTCTTTAATTACCAACTCAAAAAACAGGGGAAAAATCCAAACAGACTGTAGAACAAAAAGATGACACAAAAAATAAACAAACGAGCAGGGCAGACAAGGCAGGAACAGACCGGACAGACTGGCTCAGGTTTCTGGAGGGAACGGGGTCAAAAAATCCAAAAAGCAAACCTAACACACAGAATTTGCAGGAGGAGACTCACCCATACTCAACAAGACAACCTGGCACTGATGTCTGGTCTCAGCAGTTTATATGGAGGTGGAATCAGGTGAAACCGGTGAGAGGTGATTGCAGCAGGGGTAGAGTTAGGCAGGTGTGCAGAGTAAGTAATTAGACCAGACATCAGTGCAGAGGCTCAAAACAAGAACAGATCAAAAATACAAACCTAAACTAAGAAGCTTCTGAAGACATAACAGAATAAACTACAACAGTAAACACTAATCTAAACAAGAAACCAGACTAGACAGAACTCAAAACAGCCAGATAACAAAAGACAGGAAAGAGAAGGAAAACTAACACTAACAAACCATAACAGAACTCAGAATATTACAAAAACATTGTTTTCTAAATAGTTTTTCCCCACTTTTTCTGAGTTTTACGGTGTTTAATTTTGGTATTTGAATATAAGATTGGTTAAACCCAAGGCTTATATTATACATCTTTACCAGGGGTGCCTACACATTTTATCTTTTTGTACATGTTATATACAACTGGCCCCTTTTGTTAAAACCATGAAATAGACCATCTGGTCACCTGAGCCCATATCTAATCACTAACGAACCAACTCTTATTTACCTGAAATTTAAAAAAGCATATATAATGTAGACCAGATGGCTATTTTTCTACAAGACTAGTGAACAAGGGATGAATAATAGTATTGGAGTGGACAAAATACAGCAGTCCTCCTGTAAGGTTATGCCGAAGGAGAACAGAGTGGTGTGGAGGAAAAATTAGAGAAAGGAGAAACATAGGACAAATGTGAAGACATGAAAGTTATTTAAGTAGCTGAAAATGAAATAAATGAGGGATATTAATGAGAGGAAGAATGGAGTAGTTTACCTAAACATGACGGGTAGCTGCTGCTCACTGTACATCCAGCTTCTCAGGAGTGGAAGGCAGCGACAGCAGTATGCACAGGGGGAAAGAAAGAGAAGCGATACCGACAACTGCGGTTCCATTCAGCAAAGATGAGTTGTACAAAGACAAACATACACATACAACCGATGCAGACACCAAGAGATTGAGACAACTGGGGATTTTGAGATATGTACCATTACTCCTCTAAATCTCCTAGTTTTTGTGTTCACACCAAAAAAAAAAACACCACTTATACACTGGTTGCCAGACAGTTTGCCTTTGTGCTGCCTGGTCCCTGGCTCAATTCGAACTTTATCACTGAGAGATGAGGGTACACTGGTGCTGGCAGACCCAGGTTAAAAAGTCATATCATTTTTTGTCTTACATTGTGCATTATGCAAACAGTCTCCAGTGGGAATTAAGTCAAAATGCTGCCTTAAAGCAATTTTACTTCGAGTTTGGTGGAAACAAGAAGTGACTGCTTCTACGGTATCTGATGACAGTGGTTCCCAGTCTTTATTTCCTCAGAGATTCCCACCTACACAGAGAGAAAGGCACTCTCTCTGCGTGTATGCAGTCAACAATAGAATAACTTGCAAATATATCATTTATTTATCGCCTTCAAATGGCCCAAACACTAATTTTACAGTCATCTTCATATGTCATACCTTTGTGCTAGAAAATAGATTTGTAGCAGCTGATTACAAGATTTTGGTTTTGTAGAGACAGACAGTTGAACATTCAAACACGCACCTATTGGTAAATGGGGGCGTATCCTAAGAATGTTATTTGGTCATTTAAAACATTTGGTCTTTCTTCCTTATGTCATGTATTTCAGATTTGAAGCCTTTCAGTTTCAACACAGCTTGCTGTGTAAATCCTCCTTAATGAACATGTAAGTTTTCATCAACTGTGATTCCCCCATAGTCAGTTGCAAACTTTGATCAAAGAGTTTTTCCCCAAACTTGGGCCAACCTGTGCATCAGGAGACATGCACAAATCAACTAAACCTTTTTACCTGCCTTTTTATTAACTGCATGTTTCAAACCCCATCTCAGTTTGCACATAATGGTCAATGTATCATCTTTCATCTAGCTGTCAGCCCCATTGTAGAGAGTGGTTTTATTAGCTGGTAATGACAGTTTAGTCAAAAACGCATCACTATACTGTTTTGTTGTTGATTGTGTTAGTACACATGATGTGTAAAAGACAAATGCAATCACATTTAACGTAGACTTTCGCTTGTCATTAAGTGTACTGTTTTTGTACATGTGCAAACGCGTGAGCCTCTGTGCCTTCAAATCCTTGCAATCCTTAAAATATTTACCTGCCTACCTCCAGATTCCCATATGAAAAAAATACCTCATAAGAAGAGGTTGTTTTTTTATTTTTAGAATGCAATTGGGGACAAGAAAACCCTAATGGGTTTGTAAATATCCCACAGCAGGGTTAAATAAATTAGAAGTTGAGTTTAGTTAAACTGTTTCTGTTGAACTGATGATAAACCCACCGTAAATCATCCCCTTTTGCCTGATATCACGCATTCAGCAGTGCTAGCAAGTAACCCACACCTGTTGCCGGATATGATGTTCAAGTAATTAAATCCAGGATTGTACTGTTTCTTTTCCACAGTGAAATGTCTGGGTTTAGCTTAGTGTCTTTACATTTTCTCTGTTTGCACCTTGAACTTGTGATGTAGTGAGACAACAAACTGACAAATGACTAGAGCCGGCAACCCATCCAACGCAGCACTACCAACCAGCCAGTGCAGAGCTGCACAAATGTGCTGAAACCAGCGGCAAGTGCACCACAAACCTGTCTGAAAAGGCCATTAAGGTTGCAGTATTTTGGTTTTATCTTTTATAGAAAAAGACACTTAACAGACTGATGGTTTGTATGCACTCTAACAATGAAGGGACTTGTTGACTGGTATATTCAACGTTGATCTTGGCATGGTTCCTTACTATAGACTTTAAGGACAGCAGTGTACCGCTGAGTTCTTGAAGTGGTGACTCCGGGAAGTCACACGTGAAGGTGTTTGCTATCAGCTATTGTGGCTATAGTGGAGGACCCTGTACTTCACAGTCTGCAGAAACTGCTGTATATCAAGTCTATCAGTAACACTCTCCACTGTTACAAAGGGCCCAACACACTGATTTCAACAGACTCTTCTGAAAGGGATTTGTTCCAGTCTCTTAGGAGGTAGCTTGATGATGCAACTAAGGGCAAACCGGAGCTACCACGGGGAATGTTTTTGCTAGCATATATTTTTGTATGGGCTTCTCCTTCATCAAAATTGCATGAATACGATCATAATACACGTGTGCTTTTGTGTGGTCACTGCAGAAATAAAGCTTGTGTTTTTTTTTACTAATTTTCCCTCAAGCACTTTTATAAAGTCTGTACAAAGATCTTGTGACCCAACGTCTATCTTTGCAGTTTTTATGTGTTTGATTTATGGCCTGAAAGCATGAGCATAACCTGTATATCGTGCCAATAGCCTTTGGTTTGGTTTGTGCCATGGGCAATGTAACAAAAGCTGTATGCAGTCATACCCGGAGGGAGCAGAGTCAGTAGTATTCAGAGCTGATGTCGGTAGACAGCTCAACTTTACTGCCAGAGGCATCAACATGGATCGGCATGATCAGTATCACAGTATCAGGGCAACAATCTGTATTTGGGCAATGTCCAGTTACGCTGCAGACTTAAGAGTCATTGTGCCACTGGGACTCAATAAATGATTACCATAGTTTCCATGATGACTAGAAAGTGATGCCTGCTGGCAAGGAAGGAAAACATGTTAGAAACCATAACAAAATGAATGGTTTTATTCTCAGGCATACTAATACTTATCAGATCCTGCTGGGTGAGGTTGTTTTCACCTGCTGTAAATTTGAACCTTAGCGACGTTTAGACTTCTTTTTAATGCCAGCATAAAAAAAAAAATGCACAGGGCTTTCTGCCTTATTTATAAGTCCATTATATGATAAATGGCCTGAATTTATAGTGCTTTTGTAGTCATACCAACCATTCAAATTGCATCAGCATAGAGCAACATTCACCTAATGACACTCACCTACCCACACACATTCACATGTAGACTGGTAGGCCTTTTGAGATCAAGTAGCACATTGACATGTGACATGAGCAGGAATCAAGCCTTCAACTTTCAGACTGAAAGGCAACACACAGTGACCCTTTTTTCTATAGAACTAATAGACTACAGCCTTCCAGTTTAATGACAGAAAGGGTCAATCCCAGTCTGGTTCACAGTCACCCATTTCACATTCTACACCTGTCCCCACTTTTGCATTTCACACATTGCCACTTTGCTATATACATATTCAGCACTATTGCTTTGGCCAAAATACTTATAAATTCCCAGTGGATGCTCTCCTTAATGTGTACTATTAATTTAACCTTGCTTTTTGTGTGCTTATGCTCAATATTTGGGCTTTCTGAAAGTTTATTGTGGTGTAAGAGGATGGCCAAAGCAGGTTCATCATGTACAGCTAGATCTTTATGTATATATATATATATACAAATATATATATTTGTATATACCTGCGATAGACTGGCGACCTGTCCAGTATGTATGTATGTCCAGTATGTATGTATGTATATTAATCATCTGTATATTATGCTATTGTACATATCAGTAAAACTCTATTCATAGTAATAACCACCTGTATATTATATTCGGTACATATCCAGCTGTAAATTTAGTTCACAATAGTAGTTATCTATATATTTTACTCATAGTCAAATCTATCAGTAAAATTCTGTTTATAATAGTATTCATCTCTATATTTATTCAGTACATATCCATGTCCTGTACTTATGGAACCATTGTTTATCCTGCACTTGCTGCTATTGCACTTCTGGTTAGACCTAAACTGCATTCCGTTGCCTTGTACCTGTGTAATGACAATAAAGTTGAATCTAATCTAATCTAATCTAATCTAATCTAATCTAATCTAATCTAATCTAAACGCTACAGCAACCATAGTAATGTCAAGTTTGCTGCATTCTAGAGTTACCTTTGTAAAAAGCTAATTTTGCATTACAAGGTGCACTGGAAAATTTCAGTCTCTACTTTTTTTTAACTTTGAATTTGTTATAAATGGAGACGGAATATTCAAGCATAGACGTAGAGTTTATATATTTAATGAAATCCTACCTTATAATCCTCTTCTAAAGTTTGCTTTTCTTCAGCTTCACAGGTTCAGGTTTAGCTTTAAACTTCATGTCTCTCCCTAACTGTAATTCCTCTGTTGCAGATTTGTGCCTTTTAAGGTTCTTGACACACTGTGTTATGTGGCAAAGCAAATAAAACTGAGAACCTGGAACTGATTAGAAAAAAAACAGGTTTTTGTTGTGTTAGGCAACAATCTAATAAAGCCTGTCTTTGATCAAAGAGACTGTTTAGGGAGGTGATGGTCTTTATTTCATCATGCTGCTCAGCTGTACCCAGAGCATCCTCAGGGGGCTTAAATAGAGGTCATAAACTCTGATGCGGCTGTTTGAACATATTGAACTCTAACTGGCCTCTCTGACAAGCACACATGTTCACTCCTGAGGCCATTTCCATGAACAGAATTGGAAAATAGAAACTATTGATTTCACACTCTGTTTAATGTGATTGCCTTGACTATTTTTGTTAATGCGTCTCAGGTTTATTTGGTTACCCTTTGGGCTTTTATTTTTGTTTGCTTTTCTCATCCTTACATGATGTCTTTCTCCAAGCCCTGTGAATCAAAACTGGTGTTGGATTTACCATATAATTCTATATTGTGTTAAGAGAACATCCAGCATACATACACACAAAATTAATGGATGGAAATGTGTAATCCAGTCTTGGCTTGAAACGGAAAATAGTTAAACAACATTCACTGAGAAACACAGCATTAGTTTTCATGTCGCCTCCGTCTGACTTCATTAATCTCGGCAGGGAGAAAGTATTGAGTGAATTGTGTTTCAGTAGATTTAACCATCTCACAGTCAGCTGATTAAATTGAGGTGTTGGTGTTTATTGTAAGATTTTAGCTGCTGCTGCCAGTTGGTTATTGACAGTTTGACTCCTGCTCAGCAGTGCTTTTGGCCTTGCTCCAAGTCCACGTAATTGACACGTCGCCTGCTGAGGTTTGTGATTAACTTTATTGATATGTTTGTGTGCGCGTGTGTGTGTGTGGGTGTGTGTGTGTGTGTGGCTGGCATCACACGTTGCTGGTGGATCTAACAATCCTTTAACGCTACTGGGCGAAAATAGAATTGATGTTTCAAGGAGCCAATACTTTTCTGTGCAGCTGCAAGATTCATGGACATGGATATTCACCAGGACAGCCAAAGCTTAGTTTAATTAGTTGATATATTTTCAACAAATTTTTGAGTTAGATCCGCAAAAAAAAAGTTGCTTTAGAAAAGGTGAAATATAACATTATAATACATATTATTCATTGCTCCTACACGTTTTGATGAAGCCTCCAGCATCTCTTTAATCACTTAGCTTCATTCATAAATCCCCATTAGGTATGGAAATCAACACATAAGAAGGTTTTAGAAAGTAACAATGTGAAAATCTCTAAAGCTTTTCATCATGTCATTCCTGCAGTTTGAAGTTGCTTTAATCTGCCCTTAATAAGGTTTGCTAGTTTGTTGGTTTATTAAATAATTTATTTTGACCATGAATTAATTAAAAACCGATTGAAACAGAAAAATATAATAAGATGTAACATCAACAGAAATTTTACATTGATCACAGCAAAGCAGCTTAATGTTATGTTCAAAATGTGTCGGGTAGAAGCTAAGAACTCATTAAATACTACCCCAGTAGCTCAAGATTAAAACTGTCACTGTCTCATCGTGTTGATGGATCTGCCGGCATGTGTTCAAACATTCAGCATTGTCTATAAGTTCTGACGTGACTAGAGGGCTCTCCAGACGTATGGAGCGTAGGCAAATGCACTGCCGCTCCTCCTCCACCTGTTGCTGGATATCGTTTATGTCATGGAAAAATTGCATTAAATATAAACGGCAAAAAAGCTATTGTTAACACTAAATGAGCATTAATTTTCCCTCTATCAAATAGGCATAGGGGGGTTGGGGCTATGCAGGGAATAAGCGACAGTCACACTTAAAGCTAGTGTTGCCGATTTTTCCTGGAAGTTTCCCCAAGTTACCTTTTCAATAACTGCGCATGGGCAAGACTGGCTTACCTCACTCTTCCGCTCTTCAGGGAGATTGCGTCTTAAAAATCTCCCAAATCCGCTCTGATCTTATTATTTTCTACTCCTTCCTCTTCTTCTCATAAACATGAACGCGGTTCGCTTTATGTGACTCTCAGCCATGTTCAACGTCTACGGTGAATGCAGTGGAGCTACAATGAATGGCTACAATAGATAAGGTGATAACCCCGAAATGTGAGGGACAGAGAATAATGAAAGCAGGAACAAAACTCTGTCAAATCCATGCCCTTTGGACCTAGTGGCATGGATTGGCTCCCACAGAAAACGATTTTTCAACCTCCTTTTTTTAATATATATTGTATTGACTACTTTCAGGATGGAAGGACAATTTTACCCAGTATAGCAAGAAGTGTTTCTGAACAGGATTACCAACTATAGCTTTAACGAGGCAATTTTTACATAAACTTGGCTACAGAATTGAACAAAATACTAAACACATACTCTCCTAGCTTATAGTCATTCATAAACTATTTCATGTGTATAAGATTGTCTGGCTGGGAGGACCTGTGGGTTGGCCAGTAAATTTATAGGCGTTGCCATTGCACTGCCGTCTCTTTTACAAGTGCCGCCACTCAATGGTATTTTTTATGTTAATGTATTTTAAGCGGCCGACTGTGGATACCACAGGTGATGAGGAGACCAATTAATTAAAGGTGTATGTATACAAAGAAATATAATTAATTAAAACTGGAATAAAAATGTATTTAACATTCATGTACATCTTCTGGTTGTGGGGTCTATGTGTGATGTATATTTTGTACTGTAAATTTTCAACAAGTTCAACGAGTTTTATACCTTCAAAATAGTGTGTTTTCTTACACCGTTGAAATGAATAGCAGAAATTCCACAGCGTGATAGAGTTGTTAAGGAAAAACTTGTTGACCAGAAATGCAGAGAGAGATTTCTATAAGCAAAATTGGGCAAATTCTCACTGAACGCACAGTACTCCTGGTTTTGTGTAAAAGAAGAAACGCATAGAAAAAGCCGGCGTCCACTCATACCTCCATCATGATGAAGAAAGAGAAGAACATAAAACATTTCTTTTAAAACTTCATGGTTTTAAAAGTGCAAGTACAAGTCCAAAAACATTTCTTTCACACCGCCTAGGTTGTCAGTAAATGCACATTTTTCTTTCACTCTCTTCAAGGTGTTCACACTGTTCTGTTTTATCCAGATTGTGTGATCACATCAACATTCAGAAATAAAAATGGCAATTTTTACTTTCTTCTAACGAGTTGGACGACTAATTGGTTGTTATTGGTTCCATAACAACAGCTAAATTTATTGTCAGGGTTCGTGCTCTTACAGCTGGCTTGGCATAAGAGCTTGGATGGTTGTTTAAACCATTTCTTCTGACACTAGTCTGTCACACAGTTAGTGCAGTGAACACACAGGGCAGGGGGGCACTCACTTTGTAAAAAGACAGTGGGATGTCATTAACTCTATGGGAGTAGGCATTAATGTAATTAACAGAGAAGACACAAGAGGGGAGGTGTGTGTGTGTGTGTGTGTGTGTGTGTGTGTGTGTGTGTGTGTGTGTGTGTGTGTGTGTGTGTGTGTGTGTGTGTGTGTGTGTGTGTGTGTGTGTGAATTCCTCTGCTATAAACAAACTGCTAACCTTATACCTCCCCCACTTCTAAATCCCTCTTCAAAAAGTGTGTCTTCAATTAAATCCCCCCGACCGACACGGTCACACACTCGGACTTTACACAAACACTACTCGAGGATTCGTTTGCTCTACTCTGAACATGCAGGCTTGATTAGTATTAATCCTTATCTCCAAAATGGACAGCTTCTCAATTGTGTTTTTTCCTCGCCTGGATAATTTCATGAAGAGCATAATTACAGCATTTTCAATTTCAGCCCTCCGCAGAGTTATGAGGCAGACTTTCTATCTCTGCGTCACAGCTGAGAGGGCGGGTGGGGGATCCATGTATCCTGGAGTGCTTGTGGATGTGTAATTGTGTTTTCAGGAGCAAAATGAGTTGGAGAATTAGCAGGTTATGGGGGTGACTAACACAAGAGATAATTTAATGCCCTAGTTGGAAAAAATAACTAAAATCACGACAACTTTGTAGGCCTCATAGTCGATAGTTATTCTTGTGCAGATGGGCTAGATTTACTAACAATGGCGAGAGCACATGTGAGTGAATACATTTTGCTTCCTGCAGATCGGTGTTTGGTGTAGAATATGCTCACTGACAGCATGAAATCCAGTAATCTGATTTACTTGGTGTCTATCTGCCGTGTGGGCTCCAACAGTAGGAGGATGAAAGGCACGTTGGCTCTGATTACAGCTGCCAAACTGGCCAAGTTTCAGTAAATCTGAGTGTGTGTTCACACCCGTGCTTTGGTCACTCTCCAGTGCTGAGATCGGAGCTGGCCTTAGGCAGTGGCCCTGTTCCCATCCTTCTTGCATCTTCTTTTTGATTTGTCTCTATATCTTCCTCCTCTTTTAGTCTCTGTCACTGTTGCTGGACTGATATTTCCACTTTTACCTCTTTCTCAGTTGACATCTGGCACGCATATCTCTACACTTTTGTGCAAAAGCCTTTTTTCCATCAATGCCACTTGTGCATACACATTCAGACACAGGAAGCTCATCGATGTTGTGTCAGCTTTGATAATAACGCAGAGCCCAAGGCACTGCGGCCCACGATATTCTGTCACACTCCTCCAGATTAGCAAACACCGACCACTGCTGCCAGCAAAGCAGCTCTGCCTTCACTGAATTCACTGATAATGAGTTCTGTGTCCTCAAAGATAGTCTTCTGTGGACAAGTGCCGGATTCCCTAGAGGTGTTTAGCACTGCATGACTTCCATTTCCAAACAGGATGGCAGTTTAGGAACTATGAACCTTCCTTTGGTGTTATAGACAGCCATTCGTTTGGATTTGATTAGATGAGATTTTACAACCACAGTAACAGAAGATGGGCGGAGGAATAAGACAAATAAAAGAGTCAAGTAAGGCTTTGCTGTAAAGTAAACATAAAGGTCAGCTTTCAGTTTGAGGGTTGGGCTGGAAGGTCAGCTTGTAATCTATGATTGTTCCTAGATATTTGAAATCAGTGACCTGTTCTACTCTCTGCCTTCTCATGACAGCAGGTCTAAAAGAATGCCCAGTGCCTCCTGCTCCTGACTTGCTTCTCAGGCATAAATCCCTGGTTTTACTGACTTAAAGGTCCAGGATGCTGTTGGTAAACCAGATGGAAAGCTAGTAAATGTGCTGAAAGTAGAAGGAACTATCAGCATCGTGTAGGCCAGTGACCACTAGGGTAATGCCATCAGCACTGTTTGATATATTTTGGCTTCATCTTTTATGATCATTGGGTGTTTGGGTTTTGCTTTTCTTTTGTGTCTATGTTCTCATTATCTCACCGTGGTATATTCCAAAAGGTTGTCGTTTTTCTTGTGATCTGTTTTCTTTGTATTCTAGTTTATATTTCCTTAGATCAGAATTATTCTTTTCCTCTTGTTTAAGTGTTTTCTTTTGTCGTAGTTCAGCTCCCTCTGTAATAATTAGTCTCCCTCCCTCAGCCTCCCCACTTTCTTCTGCCTCAGCTTTTCCACATTATCACCTGATTGACTCACCTACATCGAATGTCATTCCCCACTCTTCCCACTATATTTCGGTTCACTGTTGGTTATTTTTCTTCATTGGATCTTCCTGTTTGCCTACCTTTTTCTCAGTTACCTGATATTCTGCACCACCTGTGTTATTCCTGTTAATTTGCCATTGATATTCAATGTTTTCTATGTTCATTCCATGTTCCTGTCTGCACTTGTCACCAAATTTAAATAAAAGTAGAATGTGTTGTAGTCTAGTCAAGATATTTAAATAGTTTAGAAACATTTTATGATGTCCTGTTAGCTATAACACAAGCACTGTAAGGGATGTGCTTTCTTAAACTTTTCTTTTGACCATATGTAAGGTTGTCAGATTATTACCCATTAAGTTATTAAGAAGCAGCCTCCCTAATAGTGTTTGATTCTGGGCAACTTTTAACCAAATGTCTACCTCTTTAGCAGTCTAATCAGGGGCGGTTCTAGACAGGGGCCAACAGGGGCCTATGCCCCTGTAGAACTGTTCCTGGCCCCTGTTATGGCCCCTGTACTAAAAACATGATATTCAATTTCTTAGGATGATAGATGCTGACAAAGATACCGTGACTGACTGGTCATTTGGATCAGTTGTATTTTTTTCGTTTAGGTTTTTACCCAATAATAAAATAACAAAATAATTTAAAAAAATATATAAAAAAATAACAATAATTAAAATTAAGCTGTTTCACGTTAAGCTCCCGCTGTATTGAGAAAAGATCAGGGGTCTGCAACCTGCAGTTCCAGAGCCACAATTGGCTCTTTGGCTTACTTAATATATTAAACAATGAAATGTTGACCTGTTAAGTTTTTTTCCACCCCAATCTTTTGTACTGTGCCCCTGTGAAAAAACACTGGCCCCACCCTGGCCCCCCTGCTAAATTTGGTCTAGAACCCCCACTGAGTCTAATGTGGCAAAGAAAGATATTTAGGCACCAGCTTAATACAATAATCAGTTTGCAGCTTCTTTTCCTCTGCCAAGGGCCAGTCGCCTAACATCTGTTCCTCCACGTCCACTGGGGCCAACACTTCCGCCCTCGTCTTTCCCACAACCACCAGCCCTCTGTGTCTCGTCGCAGGTGGTAGAACACTTGTCACATCTGGAGTATAGTGATAGACATAAAGGGTGAAAATTGTGACAG
Organism: Fundulus heteroclitus; assembly: GCF_011125445.2. Classification (NCBI taxonomy): domain Eukaryota; kingdom Metazoa; phylum Chordata; class Actinopteri; order Cyprinodontiformes; family Fundulidae; genus Fundulus; species Fundulus heteroclitus. Next base: position 5,078,398 of record NC_046378.1, on the reverse strand, counting down.
GTAGCTGGAGCTCTTTGAGTGTTCCTGAGTCTGGAAAAAAAAAAGGGAAGGCTCTCCCCCTCTGGTCACCTTGACCCACCTTTCCCAAACCCTCATCAGCTCCCCCATCAGGTACAATTAAATCCAAAGGAGCACATCAGGCCACCCAGCCTCAACGGTAGGCGTGCACCATCAGCATATCCTAAGCATATTCATCCTGATGGGAAGCTTCTGCACCGGCGGGGGAATATTGGATTTATTTCTCGCTCCAGTGGTGATGGATTTCGCAATCGTCTGTTTTGTGCGGTGGCGCACTATTAAAAGAAGCAGCACAGAGAGACCACTGCATCTTCTGTCAACCGCCATCTTACACTGTTTGCTCATTGCCATTTTATGAATATCCTCACACCGCCGAGCCACGTTTTTTCAAAGCACCGGGGCCCATTAAGCCCTGATACAACATTGTTCAAGTTATATTGCCAGGAAAGAAGTGTGAAAGGACAGGGCTAGGATGCGTCAGTTCACTACCTTTCTGTTCCAGTTATACTACTTCCTGCTTATAGCTCCTCTTCTGTAGGCAAATTATCATTTCTGGGGCACTGTCCCGACAGCAGGGTAGAAGGAGGGGGGGGGTTGGGGTTGAGGTGATGGGGATTATGACAGGAACAGGATGAAAGGTTTGGAAATAAAGTTGCTCTTATCAGAACTTGCCAGGAGCAAGGCACACACAAAGCTTCTTGGGAATCCAATTTAGTCCTCGGTGTTAGTTTAAGTGATATCAGCACAATTAGCCGTCACAGGTCAGAGTCGGAGCACAGCGTGTTAAGTGATTTCCTGCAATGCCATGAGCAGAAGCACAAGGGGATGTCAATTTTCTCAGCAAACAAAAAAAATTATTATTAAACTCCTGCCCCAGCTCAGCAAAATAACCCACCTCTTTACATGTTCCTGCATATAAATGACAAAAGCTCTTCAGAATTTGTATCCCCTATATCTTTACACCAAATCTGAGCTGTTGTTGTCATACATGTTGGCAGTGGTTGTAACCTGTTCTCTATATAATGAAATGGACTCATACCAGAGCTGTCAATCTTCTTTCTGAAGGCTCTTTTTGTTCTCACCATTGTGTTTGCTCTATCTTTAGTCAGGAGCAGAGCAAACTAAATGTTTGAGATTTATACAAGGCAAGCCTCCTTCAAACTAATGTGTTTTATGTTCTCATCTCACAGTACATGCATCCCCGATGTATTACATCAGGTGCATAAGATGCATGTAACACAATGCGATTTCAACCACTTTAAGTGGGAATAAATGATGGGTTCCCATGAAATTCAATTTTTGCCGTGGTTTCCAGAAATTAGATTTTTTATTAGATTCAACGGAAATTTTGTCATCTCCTTATATTTTTCGTACTGTTAAAATGTATGCTAAGTATCCATCTGTCCAAACATGTTATTTTGACAACATTTTTAACATCACTGTATGTGTAGTTTTCACTGTACCAAAACACAGCTGAGCAGGATCCCAGCCTGGACTCTTTTGTCATGCAGTCTGTATGTTCATGTGTGGGTTCTCTTCTCTCTGGGTACTCTGACTTTCACAGACAGCCTGAAAATATGACTGTTAAGCTAATTGGTCTTTCTAAATTGCCCTTAGGTATGTATGTGTGTGTCTTTGTTGTCCTTTGATGGATGATGATCTTTCCACTGTGCAACTTCTTGCCCGATGGCTGCTGGACATTAGCCCCTGGAGACTTTGCAAGGATAAGTGGATATAGTAGTAGTAGTAGTGGATATGGATAGATGGATGGTACTAAAGCTGGGAATGGTTTTGTACATCAGTCATTCTTTTTGGACAGCAACTAATTATTAGATTTATAAAACGTTATGTACAGTATGTAGGTCAGAAACTGTGCATTTGGAAATTAAGTTTCAAGATTCTGCATCACCATTGATCCAACTGCCAATGCCTTTAAAACGTTGGGTTTGAGCTAAAATGTCGGTGTCCGCTTTCTTCAAACTCTGTTATATGTTTCCTCAGAAGCTGACAGACTGTGATAAACTCTTAACTCATCGTCCTGTCTGTTTCTTTCTCCTGCTCTCCAGGGGAGATCTGCGCGTTCAACATCCATGGACTCGAGGCTCCATTCGAGGCAGTGGTGCTGAACGGAACGTCTGGCGAGGGTCAGCTGAGGGCTCGTGGCCTGGTGGACTGCGAGTTGCAAAAGGAGTACACCTTCATCATCCAAGCTCATGACTGCGGTTCAGGCCCGGGAGGCATGGAGGGCAAGAAGTCCCACAAGTGAGTAAATCTGATCCCAGTTTTGTTTAAGAAGAGACAGCACAAGGCCCCACAAATTCAGTCAGAAAACAGCAGTTTCCTACATGCAGTGCAGTTCCACTAGACAAAGGGTTGTACACATATAAACACATCAATCACTAAAACAACATCTGATCTCTCACATTATGAACTTACACATTAGAAAGGATGAGCTATGCAAAGCCAGCAGTTTAAATGTGTGGCCATTCCTCTGCACTAAGATTCCTTGTGAGTGGGACAGAATCCCTGAGATTGAGACGTGGTCAGGGTGCACTTCTGTCCATTTTTACCAGCTACAGTCCAGACTCTCAGAAAGTTACCAACGCAATCAATTTGGGCCAAAAACTCAGTCAGTTTTTTTTTCTCCTGGTTCAGAGAAAAATGATCCAAAGCAACTCTGTTTATGCAGCATTGCAAGGAAACGACAATAAAAGTGTTATCGTTTGAGCAAATTGATGTCCTGCCATTTACTAATTGCTTTTATGTTTATATATAACACTGGCATTAGAGTCCCTTTGGCTGCTTCTTTATGCTGCAGTTGCCTTAGTAATTCATCACAACTTGCACCAGACACAGCCATGATTTTAACCCAGGTCCCTCGTATCAAAGACACAAGCTTAACCTACTACACCATGAAGGGACTCTATATAGCATTAGCGTACGTTTGTTAATGCTTTCCTTTTGGAAGAATTCAGCAATGTGCAAATATCAACAGAAAAGACAATTTAAAGCTGTCTTGTTTTGACAGCTATGAATCAGCTAATATAAAATACTGCAAAAAACACACAAATAGTCATTCTTGTTTGTGTTGATAGAAACCTGATAGTAAATGATAGAAGATTGCCTGTAATTTACCACAAAGAGCACCATCTGTCACAGATATGGCTGATCGTTTGTGTGTGCTACGTGTCTGTGGAGGATGCTGAGGAGGCAAAATTGCCTGCAGGGTTACTTGTATGGCGCACACAGCGGCATGAACATCCAACAAGAACAATGAATAGGATTATGTGCATAGCAGTTAATTTGAGAGCCTATACACATAGTATTGAAAAAAACTCCCTCTGAAGCGTTAGTCCAAAAGATTTATATTATGCTTTAAATCCCAGTTCCATTTTCCTGTGATTGCTGTAAAACGTTACTATTTTCACCACCTCTACAGGCACCAATGGACTAGATTAAAGAGATTTACTGATAAAAGCAATTTGTAACAGTCAATAACCTCCTTTGAAGTGACTGCTGTCTGAAAATATTTAATTTTATTATGTGCAGACACATTCACCTGTCCACTACATGGAGCTCAGTCTCACACAGTTGCTCTTACCCTTACTTATCCAAACAAATAATGAAATCAATCATCTTGGCTAGTTTATACACCACTGTACTGTTGTATAAAGCAGGGGTCCACAAACTTTTCAGCCTGCAACCCCCACAATAATGGCACCAAAGGTGTTTTTTTTTTTTTTTTTTTTTTTTTTTTTTTTTTTTTGGGGGGGGGGGGTAGGATTATTAGAATAAAGTCATATTATGATTGAGAATAAAGTCAATCCTCCCCATCCGTATTTGAAACACATTTCCATTCAATTCCTCAGCTCCATCCTTCATTAGAACTCTTTTTGCCTGCTCATCATGTCCATCCAGGTTTCCATTTCACTGATCCATCTTCAAGCCAACTCTGTAGAAACTAAGACGTTTATTTTCTGAATATAACATTCCAGTGGCTTTCAAACCCCAAAATACATTACAGCAAAGATAGGTTCACCCCAAAGATCCGGTCCCCCTGGCACAATCAGAGTAATTTTGCGTATGCCGTTAACCCCTTAAGCTCACATGGTTTAAGGAGCAATTTTCGGCTAAAGTTACATCCATTGATTTTCCAATACGCTTATCCCTATTGGGTACTGGTCCCTATCAATGGTCGAGAGGAAGGGGGGGGGGGGGTCGGTGGGAGTACACCCTGGACAGGTCGCCAGTCTATTGCAGAACCCATGCAGAAAGACCCAGGGCAAGGCTAGGACTCGAACCCTGGACCTTTTTGCTGCAAGGCATAAGTGCTACCCACTGTAGCCACTGTAAACGTTTTATGACACAAAGGCATTAAAGATTTTTTTCAGGTGGAACCATTATTGCAAATGTCACCATTTCTGAATTATAGGTGATTAAGCAAAGAAGAAGAAAAAATTCTAAGCCTTGCCTAAATTTCTTGCAAAATAAACCCCTTTGAAAATATAAGAGAAGCCTTAGACTTTGTACATCCAAATTTTGAATATAACTGCAACAAATCTGGACTGAATCAGTTGAAGCATATTCCTTCCACAAAGGATTTAGTGGGCAGTGTGCCAGGGGTATATATGATTTTGGCACAACTGTACCAAAATGAGTCAAAACTGTGCCAAATGTGTTTGTCCCCCATAAAAGGGAATCTGGTCAGATAAAAGTGCAGATTTCCATTGTAGGACACCTTCTGCATATGATTATGCCTTTGGTCATAAGATTTACCCTGTGTTTCATCAAAATGTACCGTTGTGCACAGCATAATATCAATAAAATGAATTGAAAATTAGATGAATTGTATAAGTAAGTCTCCAAACAGAGGTCCATCCATCCATCCATTTTCCATCACGCTTGACCATCATGGGGTTAGGCTTCCCAGGTCTTGAGACTGACTCATCTTCTTCACCATCGTCACTCTAAAACCATTGAAATATATGTTTAAGAATACATTTTTACCTAAAAACCACACTAAAAACGAAGTTGCGTCTGACACTGACTTATATTAATCATAGGAACATAAGTCTAAAACAGTTATGACACATCAGGTTCATAACTGCAGTTCTTTGCAGAATAGCCATGTCACCTTGAAGAAGATAAAGGCTCAGCTGAAGTGGCGAGGGGCAGAGTCTGCTGTGCTCCAGATGGTCCTGCGACGTCCTCTTATCTGTGAAAATATAGAAAAAGTAGTTTATTACAAAGTTTTCTGATTATAACGAAATAAATTACATGGCATACCCAGATAACATAGAAAATGTTGTAATGCTGTGGATAACGTAAAAGCTCTATAATCCTTGAACCAATGCCACATACTGTACATGTTGTTCCTTTGTTCTGGAGGTGGGGGTTGGTGCAGGAGGGATTTCATAGTAGAGTTTTCTGATTACAACATACTCTTTCCAACTGTACCACAAGAACAGCCAGACAAATAAAAAAAATACATGTTGTTAGTGAACGCTGGAGATAGGCACCAGCAACCCCGCGACCCCATGAGGGATTAAGCGGTCTGGAAAATGGATGGATGGATGGATGCTGTAACAGTAACGTGTATTGGTAAAATGTGGATAGTGTATAAGCTTCATAATGTTCCTTGACAACGAACCGCGTCTCTCAGAAGCATTTCTTCATCTTCTTCCACTACAAAATCCAAGCTGCTGTCTAAAGATTCTTCGACTTCCGCCATCACTGGTCTGCCAAATTTCCTCCAAAGCTTCTCACACAGTCATTTTCTTCGCAAGTGCCATTATCATATTTGACGATCACAAGAGAAAAGAAACAAAGGAGCAATCTGTGCTTGTATGTATGTATGTATGGATGTATGGATGTATGTATGTATGTATGTATGTAACAATTATTTATTCAGGTAGATCCCATTTTGATTGAAAAACTTTTTTTTTTCAACACAGACTTGGCCAAGAATGGCAGCATCACACAGACAATTCCAAATCAAAAACTACAGACATGTACAAACATTAAAGATACATAGGAGGTTCCACCTCTTAAACAGTTTTGTTATGATTTACATCCAGTTTTTCGATCAATAGCACTGGAGTCTGCTATGAGACAAACCTGGTTCTGTTGGTAAAGTTAAGTAGATGCTAGGGTAAGTGGATTTGGGAGCACTTTAAATAGATTGTCCTTTGGCTGGCAAATCTCAAAGGATGAGCATGGTCTTTTCACTGCACTGCCAGCCCGCTTGCTTGGATTTAAAAAAGAAGCTAACAGGGAAAAAGAAGAATCTCTGCCTAAGGCTATGCTCAAATTACGCATTAGATGTCAACAGTCACGAAAGAAGGCAGTCAAGAAAATTAGCAGCTAAAGAGGACAGGAGAGAGGATCAGAAGTGACACAAGAAGAGTTTAAAATTCTCTCTATTTGCTGTCTTCTCCTGCACTGCTTACCAATGGCTGCTGTCCCACTTCTCCCTTGTCCTAAAGCTCACATGTTTCTCACCCAGTTTGATTCTGTCCTTCCGTCTGCCAGGCGTTCTGTGCCTGCTACCAGCCTCAGCTTTTGTACGTGTTGTCAGTCTGTCTCTGTATTCACAAATGAATGCTCTCTCTGCCATGGCGCTACAAATCTGTCTGTCAGTGTTGCCTTTTTTTTCTGCAAAGAAATGAGATGTTTATTTTTCAAAATGTCATGTCAAACTTTGGATATATGCAGCATCCCGCTGAGCCAATAAAGTGCTGCATTACTCCTCTCATGGTGACTGTGTCAGTAACCACAACAACGGATAGCTTTATAAAGACTGGCGTTTCAGATTCCTTGCGTTTAGAGTTGCCTTTTGGAGTCAAACTGCTTTACATTTTGCTCTGATATATTTTATACACCCGCCAGAGGAAGCTTTATTCACTTGTCAGCAAAATGTGAAGCTCAAATGAATTCACCTAAAACTCCTTGAGGCTGGTTTTGCTAAGGTCAGCTTTAAATGAAACACAAATTAATTCTCCATAATGTTGGACTGACCTCTGTCAAAGGAAGTGGAATATTTCCTACCAGTAAAAGGGGTATTAAATGTCAATTTCTTTGTGTGTTAACCCTTGACACATAGTGGACAGCTGTGTAAAAGCTGGAGTACCGTATTTTTTTAACTATAAGACGCACTTAAAATCCTTAAATTTTCTAAAAAATGTATGTTGCGCCTTATAGTTCGGTGTGCCTTATATGATTAAAGTTGTGCTGACCACATTTTATGTGGTACAATGGGCTCAAAAATCTGTTAATGTGTTTAAGTACAACTTTGGTAAGCACACCCGGAGGGCGAGGGCTTCCGGAAGTATCCCAAAATAAGAGTCGTCGAAAATAAAGTGCCATGGATGATGTAGTTATGACAAGCTAACTAACTAAAATAGGCGATTTCTAATCAGATGTGGTCAAGACACGGAGTTTTAGGAGATCAAAACATAGGACAAATTACTGATAATTTAATACCTTACCCATATATTACTGGTGATTTGTCTTTCTTTAATTACTTACCCATGACAAACGTTTTTCTCTCCGCAGAATCACACAGCTGCGTACTTTTCAGTGTCTGGTGTAAATTTATGCTTTTAAAAACACGCCCGGCCAGATTTGATTTCTCTGATAAAAACTGAGCTGCAACACCGACGGGGCGCGGGAAAGGTGTGTTCGGCAAAGCTCTACTACATCGAGACAGCGGCAGGACCGGGTATATACCTCTTGTTGCGCTAAACTTTTTTTATACCATCATGAGACACTGAAATCGGGGACGTTTCCGGGGACAGCTTTTGCTGGGGACTAGGTCATGCAAGCTGGAATCATCCACAGAGACACTCACCTAGATTTCCACTTTCAGCATCAGTCTGCAGTGGTGAGTGAGAAACCCTGGATCAGCCTTCCAGATGAATAGACAGGAAATGATGATCTGTCTGAGGCTTGCTGGCCACTCTACTATGCTATGTAAATATCAGCCTTCTTAGAATGGCACTTCCTGTGCTAAGGTGACAATGTTAACTTCCCCTCCATCTGGCTGTGCCCGGGAGTGGGAAGCAGGTCTTCGTAATGCCTAGTCATCAACAGCTTGCAATTACTACACCCCATTTGTGGAGAACTTGAATAAAAATCTTTGTATCCTGGAAAATGACATACAACCTGTCCAAGGTGTAACCCACCTCTTAATCAATCACTACATCTCAAAACCCTGCTTAGGTGTAGACAAATGGATGGATAGTAAATAGGTGCTAATATTTCAGATCTATGTGAACAGTTTTACTTAAAATGTATTTGTATTATTTTACAAAACTTGACAAAATAGATAGGCATGTCTAAAATATTTCAAAAGCTCTTTGTGGGAAATTCTGCTCTCAGACAAAATTCCAACAGTTGTTGCTCTGCACAAAAGTGGCTTTTCTTAAGAGTTGTGCAGAAAAAAGTCTCAAAAGCAATATGCTGGGTAGCGTCAAGGAGACTTTTTTTTTTTTTTACCTAAAAATGTCCAAGACTTATCAGCTATGGTAGTTTTGGATAAATACTCCATACATAAAATAAAGTTATCTTCAAACTTCAAAATTAAAGTTAGAATGTCGTGTTAATTTGCCTTTCCTAAATACCAATATCTGTGCTGCTTTATAGTGTTTTTGTAGAGTAATTAGGCTTAAGGAACATTAATTCACTTACTCTGCAAAGCAAGTCATATATAAAAATTCCTCCCAGACCCACATATAAACCGTGACACGAGTATTTAACACTGACCCTTATTAGGTTGAGTGTCTGGAGACAGTCCAGTGGGTTAATATATTCCCAAGGGTTCCAAGTGAGTCTGCGCTAAGATTTAATTCCAAAAAATATGCTTTTCAAAACGGCAACACATTCACAGACACTTCATGCTTGGCAACATGGGAGTTATTAAAGGCATCATTAGCAAATTTTATAGACTTGTATGGTCTAACCCCGTTGCAGTTGGGAGAGGCTAATTATCTTTCCGTAAAACCAGCTGAAGGACGTTCATGTTTACCCGCACATACAAACAGACTGCTGAGTCAAATCCACACCAATAAGTCTGCATTTACATATAAATAAGACAAATACCATAGCTGGGGAGAGATAGGCTGGTTTCGGAACTCATGGCGACCTTGCATACAAATGCAACACATAAACACCTACCTATAAACATAACCAAAGTAAAGGTAAAAGTACTTTTAAAAAAAAAAAAAAAATAAGGAAAGTAGTGGGCCAAAGAGCTATGCCTCATTAGCATAATCTGTCATGATAAATTTCTGAAGTGAGAAGACCAGGAGACTCCACACAGACAGTTATCTTGTTAAGGTGCCGGCTCTTTATTCTTCCAAGAATCTTAGCTTCACGCTTGTCACACTTCATGCTAATATGAGTGAAACCTCATTCTGTCAAAACCTGTAAAGTGATGTGACTGTTACCGCAGACAAGCCATAAAAAAAAGGAAAAAAAAGTTAAGGAATATGTTGTTTATCACCACCTAGCAGAATGCATTTGGGAGAGCATAGTTAACACGTTCAAACTATAAGATGCTCTGCCAAGTAGAGGAACATCTGTCTCTGTCTGCTACAGTTACCCAACAACAGGAGGCAATAGTTGCTTCCATCCGAGCTTAAGATCTCAATCAGATGTCTCTTTCTGTTTGCAACTTGCACAATGTTTTCAGCATCATTGGAAACTTTAGATAAACTGCCATTGTACCAACACTGAGTACAGCAAATGGATTTTCACCATGTATTTTAAACACAAACGTCAGTCACGGTATTGATTAATTGCCTTGGAATTGAAAGGTGAAGACAAGGGGTGTCAAACTCCAGTCCTTGAAGGTTGGTGTCCTGCAACCAACTTTTAGATGTGTCCTTGTCCAACATACCCAAATTAAATGGCTGAATTGGCTCCTTAGTATGCAGTCAAGTTCTCCAGAGTCTTTTTAATGACCTGATCAGGTGACTAAGGACAAACTGCAGAGATCACAGATAACTATTAGTCATGAACTGCACACATGTGGTCTTAAAGGAAGAGTGGTAAGAAGAAAGTCATTGTCATAAGAAAACCAAAATAAGTCCTGTTTGCAGTTTGCCACAAGCCATGTTGGGGACACAGCAAACAGCTTGAGTCAGATGAGGCCAAAATTTAAACCTTCTTGGCCAAAATACAAAACGTTATGTGTGGCAGAAAACTAACACTGCACATCACTCTAAACACACCATCCCCACTGTCAAATATGGAGGTGGCAGCTTCATGCTCTGGGGGTGCTTCTCTTCAGCAGTGGTCAGAGTTGATGGGAAGATGGATGGAGCCAAATAAAGGGCAATCTTGGAAGAAAACCTGTTGGAGCCACCTGCAGACTCCAACAGGGCATAGATTCACCTTCCAGCAGGTCAACAGCCCTAAACATTAAGCCAGGGCTTCAATGGAATGGTTTAAAACAACAAATATTCATGCGTTAGAGTGGCCCAACACAAAGTCCAGACTTAAACTGAATCGAGAATCTGTGGCAATATCTGAAAACCGCTGTTCACAAATGCTCTCCATCAAATGTGACTGAGCTTGCAAAGAAGAATGGGCAGAGATCTCAGTCACTAGATGTTAAAAACTGGTAGATACATGCCCTAAAAGACTGTTAACTGGAATTGCAGCAAAGGTGGTTCCATAAAGTATTAAATCAGAGGGGCTGAAAACTTTTTACAAAATGTCCTTTTCATCTTTTATATATTAAAAAAAAATAAATCATGTAGAATTTTCTTTCTACACTTTGCGTGGTTTTTTTTTTACATAAAATTCCAATAAAATATATTTTCTGTTTGTGGTTGTAATGTAACAATATCTGGAAAGGTTCACAGGGTATGGATACTTTTGCAGGCCACTGTACCTCATCACTACTGAATAATGCTGACAACACTAAATGAAAAACTAATGTTCCCAAATAGCAGACGTTAGTGATATCTGGGAGACCTCTTTGTTTTGTTTTTGCTGGATTTTATCAAAGTTGGACAGCAGAGCGCAGTTGTGCACTTCACTTCTACACATAAACCCACTTCATGCGTTAATTCATTAAATACGTGTACTGAACCAAACGAGCTGTACCGGACATTTCCATGCAATGCATGTAATGTCACGCAGTTTATTGCTTGGTGCAAAGTATTGTCAATCATGAAAAAGTCTGCAGCATGGGTATGGGCATCACTGTTCCGCCTTTACAGCCCTGCAGTACATGATATTTGCTTTCCCATTTGAATCAATCATCTGTTCAATTCAAGATTCCTGTGGTAAGTTAATGTGGTAAAGTGGATGGAAAATGGTAAATGGACTGAATATATAGTGCTTTCTAGTCCTACTGACCACTCAAAGGGATTGCAGGATGATTACGCTACCCACTATAACTTCTTCATGAATCTAAAAGCCGAACTGGTTATCATACATTGCATAATTGTTTGGAGGATACACCGGCCCCACTGGCTGTAGTCAAAGAGGACGTGGAATTTTCCTTCACACCAGTGGGATTCCCATTCTGTGTACTGCTTCTGATCCCACTGCTACGGCTGGGTTGTTTATTTCCATTCCAATCCTGCATGAGAAGCGATGATTCAACCCGTAGGCTAATTCTTGACGATGATTAATTGAGTCCTTTGCCCTTCCGTTGTCTGTGGAGGTGTGTGTTAGAAGTATTCAGGGAGAACTTCTTTCAAATTGTTGTATGTGTTTATAAATAATGAGTACAGATGAATATTAAATATGCAGGGAAAAATACCAGCCTGCATTAGCATGCATCACATAGCTTTAACATGCGGCTGGCTGGGCTACTGACTAGATCTCCACTGTTTCAAATGTCCTTCATTAAACCTTCCTGATTAGATATTTAAATCTTTAAAAGAGGTACTACAGAGGTCTTTTTTGGTGTTTGTCAAGCAAGATATCAACAGCAGATAGTTTAGGATGTCTAAATTATTAGCTGAGCATAAACTAACTTGTTTTATTGAAGCACAACCTTAAATCTCTGGGGGTTATGAGCATAAATAAGGCTAGGTTCACACTGCAGCCTGAAGTGAACCAATTCCGATTTTTTTGCCCATATGCAACCTGTATCTGATCTTTTTATGACAGTCTGAACAGCACAGATCAGATTTTTTCAAATGCGACCCAGGTCACTTGGATATGTGGTCCTGAATCCGATACGTATCTGATCTTTTCAAATGCGACCTGTGTCTGTACGGCCGGGTCTCATTTATCCGACCTGTTTGTCACTGATACTCGACAAACGTCACTATTCTGCGTCCTGCTATGCAGAAGCGGGAAGAAAGACGACACCCATAGCGGACTACAAGGAGAAGAGCAGTCAATGGAGGGAAAGCTCCGGTTAGAAAATAAATTAATGACCGCAAAATGCGCGCCAGCATTATAATCCATGTTTACTTCCACATATACTGAGGACGCTTGCTACGTGTGACGTCATCAAGTGCGCATGCGGGACACTTCGGTTGAACGCGTTCAGTTCACACAGGAGATCATATACAAGTCGCATATATTTGGAAATGTGAACGGACACGCAAAAAAATCCGATTTCACAAAAAAATCGGAATTGAGCATTAAGACCTGCAGTGTGAACGTAGCCTAAGTTAGCTAAATTTGGTTTCTATTCATTACTGAATATGTAATAGATACATATATCTCTAGAGGTGGACAATAATTAAATATCAATATATATTGCAATATAATTGATTCAATAAAGGTGATATAACAATTCCGAAATTTCAATATGCATTACGGTCTATGATTGAAGCATTTGTCACTGACTGTCTTTCCAGGTTTTACACAGTTTTGTACGTTTTTAGTTTTTCAAGCAAGTATATCTAAAATGTTATGTGTCATAAGTTTGTACAGGCATCTGTTATGGCCATTCTTGGCAGTCTTTCTGAGGCTTTTATTTAGTTTGTATTAATATCGTAATTATATTGTATCGACCGGAATTAAGAAATATATATTGTGATATAATGTTTGGCCATATCGCCCAGCCTTACATATTTCTACTGGATCTTATATTTCTTCCAAAATTCTGAAAGTCAACACAAAGAAGAGGAGGCTGTACCTGTGAGTGAGTGTGTTTGGTGTGATGTTTTTTTTTTTTTTTTGGACTAAGGTGGTCATGACTCAGTTCTTGTGGATTAGGGGACATGAATGGAAGGAGATAATTATTTTGAGCATGAGTGTGTATATGTCACATGTTTAAAAGAAAAACTGTTTTCTGCACTTTATAATCCTCAGTGACCAGCTAATTGTTTTTTCATCTTAGATTATTTGACTATCTCAAAGGTTATGTCCACAAAAGTTTGGATGATTTTAAACGGGAAAACTATGAGGACCACAATCCTAGCTTTAACTTTTATTTCTTAAATGAAATCCACTCATAAGTTTGAAGTCTGTGTGTTCTAAATTTAATTATATAAAACTGGAGATGCATTGTGGAAAAGAGTCTGTTGCCAATTTCCAATCATCAAAAGCTTTGACCTAAAAATATTGATGTTAGTAAGTTTGAATTTCTCTTTCAAAATTGTACAACCAACAAAATACCCCATTCTTGATAAATTAATAATACAAAGAAACATTTCTCTAAAATGTTTGTGGAAAAATGAAACTCTAAAACAGCCAAAGCTGTTTTTTATGTTGGTTTCTGAAGATGATCTTAAGAGCCAACAGATGTTCCTTTGAAACCCCTAGTGGGGTCATGACCCCAAGCATGGGAACCAGTCTTACATTTTTGGATAGTGGTATTAGGGTAGTTAGCATTATTGACTGAAAAATCAGCCCCTGTGGGCATTACATGTAGGTCTTGTGGACCAGCAGAAGATTATCTTTTTCATTCTTTTCCAGAATATCATGGAGCATTCTCGATAAGGAAAACAATAACATTTAGTAACTTTGCTTTGGTATGTTTAGCTCCTGGTTATCTGCGGATATCTAATTCTTGATAAGCAGCGTGACCAAATGAACCCTTTTGGGATTTGTCTGATTTAATGTGCTAACACCTCACTGATACTGAACATATTCGAGTAACAGCCTCTACACAGGTGAGTGTTGTGTTAGCATTGAGCACATAAGTATGTCACATAAGTACTTATTCCCTAAATAAAATAAAAGGTCAGATTTTAATTTACAACAAGCCAATTAGCTTTCAAAATTGTCAAAGCATAAAATTAGCCAACTCCCTTTACATATCAGTTTCTTGGCACATCTGTATATAGAACACATGCACTAGGGTTGGGCACTATCCAGTTTGTGACTGCAGTAAAGGGACAGTACAAGCTTTTTCATCCAATGGCTAATCAGAGTGAACCCAATCACAAAGTGGATGTTTGCCATATCTATTCTATAATAATGTTTATCAGCTGATCGACTGAATGTGTTTCCCATGGGAAGGCCAGTGTTACAGACCGTTTGTGAATTTATAACAAATAACCAGACACCCAAATGTGACAACCAATTTTATGCAGATCTGATAGGATTATGTAAATTTAGCTTACATAATCCTTGGTTTTGATTCTGGTTCATCCAGGCAATGACAACCCAAAGTCTTTACACAGAAACTGGATTTCTTCTTTTGCTACTTGAAGATGCTTCACTTTTTATCATAAAGGCTTCTTCAGTTCTGAACATATCTAAGTACTTAGCATTAATGTGGGACTACAATAATACAATACAAGCATTTCCACTCTCAATTTTTGAATCAGATTTGCTTAATTTCTAAACGTTCAATGATTATATTTTAACAAAATATACAATATAACACAGCAATCCAGGAACTGAGGTTAGTAAAAAAACAACAACAAAAGAACATGATTGTGTATTATTTATCTGTTTTATGTGAACATTTGGAGCATGTTGATTAAAGCTGTTTGATGGACTGCGTACAATTCGGCAATCAAATCTCTTGTTAAATTCTCTCAACATTCTCTGGTTAATTATTTCCTTTTATGAAGCTGTTTTTCCAAAGACGTAAATGAGCATGAATGATAAAGCAATATTGCTTTGACCGAAGCAGGAGGAAAAGATGCAGACTTAAATAAAACTGCTGCTTATAGTCATCCTAACCCCTGTCTCTGTCTGGCTTGAACAGGTTTCAAGTGAGACAACTTGGAAAAATTTATGTTTATTAACAGAGGGACAATGTGCAACATTTTATATTGTGTTAATGTCCAACCACAGCTTATAGTTGGGCGGTGCCTGGCGTAGCTGCAGAGCAGATGTCCCATTTACAGAGGCTGTTATTACAGAGGCAGCCATCTGGGCTATGATTCCTGACATTGGGACCTTGCCTGCATGTCTTCCCTCCATGCTCTCTCTGCCCATTTCCTGTCTGATTACTGTGAATAAACGCCACTAGTGCCACAAAAATAATTCTAACAGATCTAATAAATTATTGCTTTTATATTTTGATTAACAGGGTAAATTAATCTTGAAGATGCAAAAGTTTAATGAACACATTATAACTCCACATGGTTTAGTAGGATTTGAATGTTTATGGTAGTCAACATTAGCATCTTTCAAGGAGTGGTTATAGTTTTTGAAATCCAGATAGAAATATGTACATATTAGTAAATTTCTTCTATGGGTGTTCTAAACGTTACTGACCAAAGTATGAGTGCAATGAAGAATTTTTTCCAATGTGAATTAAAAATACCATCTTTTTATACTGATATACATTTGTTCCTTTCTAAAGGAAGGTGAGATGACATTTTTTTATGCTATGTAAACATTTATGTGTATTTTTTGTGTTCAAAGTCTACTGCGTACTACTTTAGGATTGTGCTACTTGATAAAAAAAAATAAACACAACACAGATTATGCTAAAACTGTAAAGATCTGCAGAACAATCAAAAACATCTGGTTAATCGATCTGAGAGTACACAAAGGCACGTAAGGGTGAAGCATCTCAGACGAAATAAGAGGGAGGGGCGAAGAAACGTCAAATGGGATTTGAAACTTAAATGGAAGTGAATGGACGCTAAAATTGAAAATATGTGCTCTTGTCTGCT
Source organism: Fundulus heteroclitus (assembly GCF_011125445.2). NCBI lineage: Eukaryota > Metazoa > Chordata > Actinopteri > Cyprinodontiformes > Fundulidae > Fundulus > Fundulus heteroclitus. The sequence goes on along the minus strand of NC_046378.1, from coordinate 5,062,325 downwards.
TGCACCAGTTAAAAATGTTGCGGCAGCGCTTTGTACCAGCTCTAGGGGGATGTCTTCAGGCATAAGGGATAGCTCAGATTTCTTTGGACGTAGGGTTCTTTAAAGTTGTTGTAATAGTCAATAGTTCTCTTACCTGTAATGGACATATTTCACATTGTGAGTGATGAAAGGCCATCATCTAGTTAGACAAACCCATTGTTCTAATTGTATTTAGCAATTTTACACAACAAACAAAATAAACAAAATATCCGTCGGATAATATGCTATAAAAGTGGATATCAAGATGTGTAGACATTGGAGTCCAGCACTGCTTTCCTCAGCAGATCAGCTTTGTTGTTTTGGTTATAGGTGTATTATTCTCCCTGATCAGCTGCAAATTGGTAGTATGCTTAATAGCTACCAGAAGCAAAGCAAACTCTTGGATTTCCCTGGCTGTAGCTTCACAGATACTATTATTCAATATTGTTCCAGGAGACTCACAATCAGCAAGATTGACAGGCTGATAGGTGACAGCTTCTACCCACATCATTTTAGCACAGTAACATGGATGTTTACACTAGACTGGGCATCAAAAAAGAACAGTAACTACAGACTAGAGCTCCAAACAACAAATCAAAGTGTTAAAGTTCAATAGCAATTAAAAAGGGGGGAAAAAGAGACAAATTCCAAAAGATATGTTGTTTTTATTCAATTATTTCTTTGTGGTCCTATTTTTAGTCAAACTGGTGAGCGAGCATTTTCTTTTCAAGACAGTTCTATTTCCAGATGTTTTTTTGTTCTTGTCTTTTTGCTGCCATTCCTGAGCAAGCTCTGGTCTGGTGGCAGCCCAATGCCGTGGCTGAATCCTCGTTAGGAGATGGCCCTGGCATTTGTTGGACTTTCTTGGACTCTCTGAATCCTTCTTCGCAGCCTCTGAACCTTTTTTCTTGAAGTTCTTGATTATATGATAAATTGTTGATAAAATTGTAGTGGCCGCAGTATGTTCATCCACAAGGCTATTTTGATGGAAAGCAATGATGACAGCACGTGTTTCCTTGGAGGTAACCATTGTTGACAAATGAAGGATGATTTCAAGCTCTGCTCACTTTTAAAGGAGCCACTATGCTCTTCTAATGTAATCAGGGCGACAGGGGGATATGAGCTGCCCTGCTCTCATTAACGCCTTCCTCTGAGCTTACTGAAATGATGCTAGCTGGTCACTTTTAGAGAGAGCAAAAACTTTGGTGAAGAAGTTCATTTTCTTTATCTTTTATCACTTTTGCGGTGAACTGCCATTTTTGCACATTGTAAATTGAATGTTTTTCACAGCAACTTGAGCTCAATGCAATACAGCCCAGTTTCTGTCAGTATCAAAACCTTTACCCATGCCTGTAGGTCACAGAGAGGTTAGCACAGTTATTAACCACTATGAATTCACATTAGAAGTGAAGTATGTGAAAGTATATTACACTCTGAAGTCTCTGATTGTAACTGCTGCAGTTTATCCTGCTATAGCTAACCATAAACTGAGTTTGAAACCAAGTCAGGTACTTCATTTACAAAGAAAAAAAATGTATATGCATTTCCTCCACAGTCTGCAACATCATTTTACATGATAACCGTCTTTAAATTGATGTAGGACGTAGCTTGATGCCAAACGGGGGTTTAATGTTCCAGTTCCTGACTGATAATGCATCGCAGGCTATATAAATATGCTTTATTGCCATTACGTTTCAACCAATGAAACACCTAGGGGAGCCACATTGGATTTCTTGCAGAATAAATGTGTCGAGGGAGCTTTTTGAAGGCAGGTCACAGCAAATATTATAAGATAAAGACAGTACATGAGACATGCAGATTATGGGTCATTTCCTAATATTTGGGTTTTACTGGGACCACACGGTATGTAAATGACGGTAAATAAAAATACTTTTTCTGACGTAGGTTCATCCTTAACTAGGTGACGCTGTTTACTTCCGCTTGATGGCGTTTGACTAATCATCCCCCTGGCTCTATATCTCATTCAGTTTGTTGTTGTTGTTGTAATCATTCTCTCACCCTTGGGGTCACTCAGCCCCCCACTGTCTTTCTGCATCCCTCTGACTTGTTGTGGACCCCTGCCAGCATGCTGAAACCTGTCACGGGGAGCTACAGCGGCCTTGGGCCCGGCTTGGCAAGCTTCCAGGACTATAAAGACACACACGCGCGCGCACACACACATACACACGCACACACACACACACGCGTACAGTTGCCCCAGAGAGCAAGGCGTCTGTTCCAGCCAGATGTGCTGCATCAAAAGAAAACGCCCGCTTGCATGGACAGAGCGACATCTTCACAATTATTTCATTTAGTTATATTCTATTCATTTGTGTGCATGAATACATAATAGCGCTCACAAACAGGAATCCCAGAGGAGCGGAACATATGCTCGCTCACTCACTACTCGGGGAGCACGGCGAAGCTGGGGGGCAATGTTTATGGGAGAACTGCATTAATATGACAAAACAAGGCTGGCTGAGGGATTTACTGCGCACACTGGGGCTGCTATCATCTGTCAGAGCTTCTTATCACCATCTTCTGCTCCTGTTAGCATCACCATTAACATCCCACCTTTCCTAAAGCTCAGCGATTCATCACTGTCACCTACATATTCATATGTGCATTCTGTACCAGCATTCGGGAATCAAAGTGGTCGTGATAAAATAAATAATTTCTGCTGAAAGGCAACACTAAAAAAAGTACAGTTTTTTGTTCTAAGAGCATAATCATTGATTGCTGCACCGAGCCATAATGGTGTGTTAATTGTTGAGTTACAGTCACATTTAATCCAAGTTTGATTATTATCAAGAGTGTTTTTTAACTGAAATATCCTGGAGTCTCCATCTGTTTTCAGAAGCGCTAAATAAATATTATTTTGCTTTTGGTTGAATTATATAAATGTTTTACAACCAAAAATGAATAACAAAACTGAATAGCAAGTGGTAGGCACATTCTACAAGATAGAGGGATATTCATTAATTTTGTTACCTGACTAAAGTGTTTTCAAACATCCAAATAGGACTAAAACGCACAACCATAAATTCATAAAAGCACTTAAAAAGATCACAAAACAAAAAAGGTTTTGTGGCTTCACCGTAGCACTTTTGCCTTAAAGCAGGATGGTCTTGGGTTCAAATTCCTACACGACGTTTGCATCTTCTTGCTGTGCATGTGTGGGTTCTCTCCAGGTAGTCCGGCTTCCTCTCAAAGTCCGATAACTTGTCTCTTTGGGTAACTGGTCTCTGCAAATTGCCCTTAGGTGTGAGGGTGTGTGTGCATCATTGTTTGTCCTGTGTGTCTGTGTGTTGCCCTGTGATGGACTGGTGACCTGCCTAGGGTGTCCCCACCTGTCATCCAATGACTGCTGGAGATAGGCACCAGCGCCCCAAACACGGCTCCGGTGACCCTACATGGTTAAGCAGGTTTATGGATGCATGAAAAATTATAGTGTAGTTAATCTGTCAGACCATGATGATATTTGTAGACAATGTAGAATGTTGTATGCTCAAGCTAATACCCTTGATGAAGTCAAAGTGGAACAATTGAATGCATATTGTACCTCTCTGTACGCTGCTCACCTGTGGTGTACATATAGAAAAACCAACCTGCAAAGGCTGCAGGTGGCCTATAATGATGCTTTGCAAGTACTTTTTAAATGGCCAAGATGGACTAGTTTTAGTGACATGTTTGTCACTGCAAGAGTCATTACCTTACATGCTGTTTTATGAAAGTTAATGTATAAGTTTATCTGTAGGTTAAATGCATCTGGCAATGATATTATCTTGTCACTTACTGACACCACATGTAGTGCAATCCGATACCAGTCTAAGATGTGGAGACACTGGTATTCCTGTCTTCGTAAAGCTCCTATTTAATTGATAATGGTACTTGTATTGTGTTTTTATTCTTATCTATTTATTTATTTTATTTATGTATTTATTGGACCATCAGAATATAGTTGATCGATCTATCTATCTATCTATCTATCTATCTATCTATCTATCTATCTATCTATCTATCTATCTATCTATCTATCTATCTATCTATCTATCTATCGTGCTAAGGAACATTAAAAGCCTTTCTGAAAGTATTCACTTTGCTTTTAAAAAGGCCCGCTTTGGTGATGGCATGAAGTGCCAAAAGAAGCTGTTTCCAGAGTGTGGGTGATACCACCAAGAAGGCCCAGTCAACCCAGCTTTTAAGCTTAGTCCTTTGAACATCAACTGAAGGCTGACAGATGACCTCAAGAACCTGCTTTGCACACACACATTTAAAAAGGTCAGAAAAATTTGGTGGTGCCAGGCAGTAAGGAAACTTAGAAACAAAGAGTAAACGTGTAAAATCAATTCTTAAATGAACAGGAAGCAAGTGTAGAGAATTTAAAACAGGACTCATATGCCCATGTTGGAAGATGTTAGTCAAAAGACAAGTGGCTGGATTTTGGACAAGCCCAAGACCATTTAGGCCCGCTTGGGAGGCACCAGCATAGAAAGCATTACAATAGTTAGGCAAAGAGCTAATAAAAGCATGAATGGCTTTCTCCAGGTCAGGACAATTTAAAAAAAGGTTTCACTTTGGCCAGAAGATGCAGCTGAATAAAGATTATCCTGAACACAGAGACAGTCTGTTTTTTTATATGTATATAAATTCCTTATCAGATATTACCCCTAAATTCCTTACAATGTTCTTCAGATTAAAAGTCAAAGCACTTTTTAATATTTGGGGTATTGTCGCCAGATAAAATACATTCAATCTTTTGTTTGTTTAAACAAATGGAGAGCATTACTGCAACCTCGCTTCAGCAACAAGTTGCTCTGTAGATCAACAGGAAAAATTAGGAATACATTTTATCACAGTCTGAGGCTGCACTGATACTTGACCCTAGTAAAACAAGGATGATGCCAATACTAGTTAGACTTTATCTGAAGAATGGCAAAGTAAGAAACCATCGTTTCTCCGTTTTTCAAATCTGGATATATATGAGAAGAAAATCATGGGATGTGTTATTTACACTTGTTGTTTTTTATTATAATGTATAAAACATAATCTTTAAAACCAAATATATTAAAGGGAACATAACAAATCTATGTAAAGTTGTTTTTAATATGCTGTCAGTACTTTGTATAACCCATTTAGCCAATAGAAAATCAATGAGTCCTCTAAAACATTTCTCAGATTTTGGAATGTACAAAGGCACAGATCTTTGACAATTCCACTTTGCGCAATTTCTTTAGATCGTCCAAAGTTCTGGAACCTCTGTTGTGCACTTTTCCCTTAAGATCACCATAATTTTTTGTTTTATAAAATGGATTTTGGAGAAATAGTCATGGAATAAGCTTTGATTGTGTTTGGTGTACTATTGATGTGTTGATATGGCCATATTTTAGGATAATTATCTTGTTGAAAGACCCAGTGATAAGCCTTTGTGTTTTTACCAGAAGAGTCCACAAAACTTTATTTGTATTTCAGGACATGAACTCACTCTCAGTGTCGTCTGACAACCACTCTTTGTTGGATTTTTCCAAACGTGGAGCTCTTTTTCATGCTTCACCGTCCTTCTCAATTTGGCATTGTACAATATTTAGAAGACAAACCCCAAATTTTGTAGAGACAGATTAGGCAAATGACATGAAACATTCCTACCTGAAAGTAAAAACTATCCAGAAGATGTACATATTTGAAAAATTGAAGTCTACACAGGTTTGGAATTTGGTGGCAACCCTGATAATTAAAGCAATTGCAACACTAGTTGATCTGCATAAAAGTGGTTTTATTAATACATGAAAGTATTTTGCCAGCCAGATTTTTCATTTGCTGTCCTAAATACTTGACTAAGTTGGTTATTAAAATGCAAAAAGCTTTGTCTTTCTTCCACCAACAACAACAAAGAAACAACTAAGGCACAGATTAAGAGCGATGTTCAACGGAGATAGCATTGATACTGTTGTATATTGTGATTTGTTTACCTTCATATTGCCTAAATGAGAATGCTCCAGGGAGGACATCCTGTTGATGCGGACATAGTTGAACAAAGAAGTACTTTATTTCAACCAGGCACATTTTAAAAAAAGTTGGAGATCTGTACACTGATCTGGAAGAATCTGAACCCGAATGAAGAAGATGTCAAAGAACCATGTCCTTCCAGGCGCAGTCAGACTTGCACTTCTTGCTTGGACAAACATGACCCTGCCAAGGTTCGACGTGGGATTTACTTGTAATGTCAAAGGGTTATCTGCCCTAGAAGCCGTCTGACCTCTGTTTTTTTGTTCATATAAAGACTTTCTATCTCCTGCTTTGGGCTGAACTTGTGATGAATGACATAAGGGATGAAAACAAGTCTTTTATGTAAACTGCAGACACCACAATACCCTGATCAAGGCTGTTCATGTATGTTTAATAAGTAAACAAAATAACAAACTGGTGGTTTTAGAATAATCCAGTTTCTATTTTTTTAGATATGTCAAAATGTGTTTGTTTACAGCATAAATTACTTTTCCGGCCAGATTTATTTCCATATTTCACTTGTTTACCTTTTTTGTCTGATGGATTTCAATTAAATTATGTGTGTACCGAGGATTAGAAAAAAACACACAATGGTCTTTATTTGTGTATGTTGGCCAAACATGAAAAGACAGAATAGAAATGTCCAACCTCCAGTCTCTTCTTGGTGTTCCAGTCTCCCACAGGCAAAGCTGGATGGATATATGGCTTATTTCAGTTGAATGATTTTGCAGTGCTCGGCAGCTAATCCTTTAAGGCACATGTTCATCTGCATCCCTTTGGCTTAAAGCAACACATTACCTTAGCTTTGCAATAGCAATGAAAGTTAATTGTCAGTCAATAATGGCTGCCATTAATTTAAATGAAGGGCTAAATACCCAAGTTTGTTGTTTTTCTTTAAGGGAAAAAGTGTGTTTTTGTTTTTTGTTTTTTGTCTAAATTAATTAAATCATAAATGAATGAGTAATATAAATTGACCTACGTTTATGCTTTGTGTAGCTTGCCCATAGATTGTTATTTTTTTTCCTTAATTTATGTTTCTGTATTTTACTGAAAAATGTTTTTAATCTAAAATTTTCATCTCAAACCCATTATAGATTTAAGAAAGACATTGGACTTCAACCTGTCAGTTTAACGTTTGAAAACAAGCTTTTAAATATTGGTTTCTTGTACTTTGACTGAAACAACTATTATAACTTAACTGAAAGGGAATTTTTTTAAAAAATTTAATACAATGCAAATGGAACAAACATATCCTTAAAAATGTTTTAAAGTGGATAACACTATGCAGATGATACCATCCTATTCTAGTTTGAACCTTTCACTATTCTGTTTCTCTGTGTTGTCTGCAGGGCAGTGGTACATATCCAGGTCAACGATGTGAATGAGTTTGCCCCCGTGTTTCGAGAGCCACAGTACCGAGCTGCTGTGACAGAGGGGAAGATTTATGACAGCATTCTGCAAGTTGAGGCTACAGATCAGGACTGTTCACCACAGTACAGTCAAATCTGCAACTACCAGATCACCACCACTAACACACCTTTTGCTATAGATCGAAATGGTGAGTAGAAATTAAAATAAATACATTCAGCATTGGTAGATGTCTTAGTACAAGCTACAAATTATAAAACAGTACATTTGTTTGTTTATACTAACAACTTATCAGTCTGCACAATTTATTAGAGAGAATATGACTGGAACTGACGTTACTGGAGATAGAAATCTTAGGTGAAAGCAACATGTCAGACTTATACTTGTGCTGAATGTTTAATGCAACTAAATTATGTTCTTTTCATGCAATTTATGAACGAAAAATAAAAGATTAATATAAAAACTATTCAATGCACATTAAAAAAGGGGCTTACCAATATTTGAACAACTGATTTTATAGCCGTCTCCTTAAATCTAAAGGAGGTAATTCAACCCCTCCAGGTCGCAGAACACTCCACTTCACCCCATTCAGGCCTTTTTGTAGAATTCTGGGAGACGGTGATATAAACAACTGAACATTTTGACTTTGCCACTCTGCATCCCTGAGCTTGGACTACAAAACTACTCTGAGAAATAAAAATGGTGGATCTGTGAAATTGTTTAACTGGAAGTCCATGATCTTGTTTAGGAGAAATAGTGTGATGTAATTTAAAAAAATAAAATAATAAAGAATAGAGAAAACTGAACAACTTCAAAAATATGATCCGCGCAGAATTTAGAGATACTTGCACAGCACCTGGAGAGACTCCAAGTAAACAACAAAATGTGAGGGCTAAAAGAGTGGAATTAGCATGATAAGCCAATTTAAGTATAAACATTAAAGTACTGAATAGGATCACAATACACAGACACTTGTATAAATGATACATTTGTAATTTGCAGACAGTTGCTGATATATAAACTGTCAAGTGAGCAAGGTAACATTTCTGACAGAGAACGCAGCGGGCTGATAATACTGTGTTGCAGTACTTGGCTGACAAAAAAAAAAAACTCCTACGTTTACCAGCTTCTAAGATAAGAAGTAGTGTCAGGGTAACTGAAAGTGCTTCTGAGGTAAGGCAATATTGAATGCATAGGTTTCTTTCCCTAGATCTCTCCTATCATGGTAACAACAACAAAGGAGTACAGGCCAAGACTGTGCTGATTTAGGAAAACATAATAAAGTTATTGTACCCCACATGGATGATCTTTTGAGTTTGCTCAGGGGAACATTTCTTTTCCACCACAGATCTGAATCAGCAAATCGTACTGCATGGAAGTGTGTTTACATTGGCACCACAAAGTTGCCACATTGCGTGCTGTCGCTCGCCTGACATTATCACAGGCTATTCGCACAGCAGGGAAAGCAAATGCACAGCGCACGACGAGCCAGAAATACAGCAGTACAATGGCGCTATCTAGTAACACTTTCACTTGACTGTCACTCCAGTCTCCTCACTCACTTCTCTCCAGGCTTGCGCCTTTCTGGACTTGTGTAATAATTGGTTGAGTCATACAAATCAGACTGACCACAGACGACTATTATCAGCTTGTCTTTCATGTTGAATAAAAACAGCTTCACCTCCACCACAGTTCTTCGCCCCACGTCACAGCCACATTTAGTTCCTGAGAGGTTGTCACGGCGCAACAAGACATAAAAGTTCAGCTTTTTCAGCTCCAACAACTGTCGCTACACATACATTGCAGGTTTCGTGTCGCTCTGGCTTTGCTTTTAATCACCAGATTCACACATTTTGCATAACTAGAATTGCCTCTGAGGCCTTGCTTAGCATTGTGTAGCGTCATGTCGCTCCTGTGTTCATGTAAATCTGTCGCTTGGCCTGCCACATACACATTGCATGTAAACGCACCTTTAGGACCATCAGCATCTGAATAGTCGAGTGAATGTATTGTAAAGCACGTTAGGGTCCTCAGTATAAAGTGCTATGCAAGTACAGGCCATTACAATTTACAAATTTTGGGATTCATTTCTTGGTATAGTAAGTTCCATCCCAACTTTGCCACAGTAGTGGAACTACAGTGAGCTGTACTGAGAGATGCTGCGGACTCTGGTTTTAATATGGACTGCATGGCCGGATCACAGCTTTGGGGAACTAAAATAAATTCTACTGAATGGTCCAGTGCTTGCTTTTTTTGACCCCTGACTCCCAACCATTGTCACTACTGGATTCCAAAGATATGGATGAGCCTGATAGGCTCACCTGTCGTGTCACCTCTGTCTGTAGCTGGGTTCACCCTTGCCTCCGCTTAGTGGCATGAACTTGTATTCCTCTGTGCACAGAGTGAAAAGGGCTGGCCTGAGTGAAAGTTGGATGTGGACCCTCTTTTTCCTTTTTTCCAATCAGGAATGAGCTTTCTGCCTCTCAGGTGCTGGTAATGAGCATCCTTACATAGTTCCCGTTTCTCTACATGCTACTGTCATTCATATAGCACATGACACACATCAGGGTGTCGTTAACAGAAAACAGAAGTTTACTGGTGGTCTCAGATGGACAAAATGGTGCGGTCTGTAATGTCTTTATGTACTATCTGTGCACCAGTGGTTACCATCCACAGTGCAATGGTGCTGGAACCAGGGGAAGTCTTAACTGTGCACTGACAAGCCTCATGAAGCTTAGGAACCACCATATAGACCTAGACACCTGTTGAGCATAAAAACAACTTACTATGCTTACAAAGTCTCATCAAAGTTTATAGCATCGCTGTCTGTTGAGAAACAGATTACCAGAACTCTTTATCTACTCAGTGACAATAAGAGGCGGAATGCTGCCAGGCTGTTACACTATTTGGCAGACATCCCACTCAAAACATCAAAGCCAGAAAAAAAAATACTCTCTGGTTCAATGAAAGAGTGCAAGAGTTGCTTAGTAACCACCTACGTAGGAGTGATTATATTTAAGGTTATGCTTATGAAATAATATGCAAACGCAGTTAAGGTTAATTGACATAGATGTATTTAATGAGTACATGAAGTTTTTTAAGTGTGAAGGAATGTTGTGTTCACCACTAGGTGGAATATTATAATCAGGCTGAGCTCTGAAGGTGAGAAGAGCTCAGCGTAGTGAAGAAATTCACCCTTATGCTGCTGCACAGGAACTACGCAAGCTGCTATTGAAATTAATTCCTTCTTAACTACTTTTCCTACTTTAAAACATTGCAGATCGCTTTGACTCTTTTTTTTTTCAATTTTAGAACTAATAAAATGGCATCAATAGATCCACTATATTGCCAAAGTATTTGCCAAATGATAGAAATCAGGTATTCCAATCACTTCCATGGCCACATGTGTATAAAATCAAGCACCTAGGCATGCAGATTGTTTTTACAAATATTTGTGAAATAATGGATCTCTCTCAGGAGCTCAGTGAATTCCAGTGTGGAACTGTGATAGGATGCCAGCTGTGCAGCGAATCCAGTCATGACATGTTCTCGCTCCTAAATATTTCAGTCAACTGTCAGCTGTATCATAAGAAAATGAAAGTGTTTGGGAATGACAGCAACTCAGCCAGAAGTGTTAGGCCACGTAAACTGACGGAGCGAGGTCAGCGGACGCTGAAGCACATAGTGCAAAGAGGTTTCTGCAGAGTCAATCACTAAACACCTCCAGACTTCATGTGGCCTTTAGATTAGCTCAAGAACAGAGCAGAGAGCTTCATGGAATGAGTTTCCATGGTAGAGCAGCTGTATCCAAGCCATACATCACCAAATGTATTGCAAAGCATCGGATGCAGTGGTGTAAAGCATGTCGCTACTGGACTCCAGAGCAGTGGAGACGCATTCTCTGGAGTGACAAATCACGCTTCTCTATCTGGAAATCTGATGGACGAGTCTGGGTTTGGGTTGCCAGGAGAACGGTACATGTCTGACTGCATTGTGCCAAGTGTAAAGTTTGGTGGAGGGGAGATTATGATGCGGGGTTGTCTTTCAGGAGCTGGGCTTGGCCCCTTAGTACCAGTGGAAGGAACTCTCAATGCTTCAGCAGACAAGACATTTTCGAAAATTCCATGCTCCCAACTTTGAGAGAACAGTTCAAACATGACTGTGCACCAGCGCACAAAGCAAGGTCCATAAAGACATGGATGGCAGCGTCTGGTGTAGATGAACTTGACTGGCCTGCACAGAGTCCTGACTTCAACCCAATAGAACACCTTTGGGAAGAATTAGAGCGAAGACTGAGAGCCAGGCCTCCTTGTCCAACATCGGTATGTGACCTCACAAATGCGCTTCTGGAAGAACGGTCCAAAATTCCCATAAGCACACTCCTAAACCTTGTGGACAGCCTTCCCAGAAGAGTTGAAGCTGATCTAGCTGCAAGGGGTGGACTGAACCCCTATGGATTAGGAATGGGATGTCACTTAAACTCATATGTGAGTCAAGGCAGGTGAGCAAACACTTCTGGCAATATAGTGTATGTTTCACTTATATCTTCACTTTATTCAATACCCCATACCTCTCTACACCCAGAGGATGTCTTGTTTGTTTTACATGATCTCTGAAAACGTGCTTAAAAATGATCTCTCAGGTAAATAAGAGTGTGTCTCTTTGAGATCTGCTGGGATGAAAAGATTTAACCTGAAATAAAAGATAAGAAAAATGGTAACAATTCTAGTATCAAATACATTTTACAATTCCACAGTCTGTGGCAGTAATCTTTTAAACTTAAAACTTTTTTTGTAAAGAAGAAAGCAAGTAGGAATAAAAGTAATATTGAATTCCATCAGCCTCTACTTATTAAAAAAATCTAAGAAAAACACATTTTAAAAACCATAACCATAGAGTTCCCAGAGTTCTTTGGCAGAAATGTCAGGTCTGGAATTCCTTTTTCTTTGCTAAAACCGCAGATATCTGTTCTCATAACTTAGTCTGTCCTTCATCTTGGTGTTATAACATTTATACTCAATCAACCAGCGACACACTATCGTCATTACTCAGGTCCTGTACCTTGATCCAAAACTATCAAGAGAATGTACTGCTTCACGTTTGTGGGTCGGTGGACAAGCGTCTGAGTGCTGCCAGGTGCCCGAGCCAGAGTGGTCTGGCTGACAATGAAACTCCGTCAGATGCAGGTGTCTGCAACCTGGTGCACTTGTTGTTTCACACCATGGAATTGCATGACAGTACAGTTGCAACGGGAAGCAAGTCCAGGTTGCAACAAGGCCATACTTAAGTTCCATTTGCAAAAAAATAGATTAAAAATAAGAATAATTTTCAAAAAACATATTTAAAAGGTTCTTATCATGACACTCCCTTGTCGTGACACTGGGATTTGGCCTATGGATAGCACTTTCCACCACAGATTTCCCTTTGAAAAGGAGCAATAAGGGAAATTTCATTATCTTAGATAGAAAGAACTAACATATAGTTTTGTGAAGAACTAAAGGTATCTTTTCATATGGACAATGGTTAAACGTCACACACCATCTCTCTGTGTCAAATTTCAAATTTTTTTTTTACATAGCCGGGCTAGCTGCGCATACGTGCACGTGAAGGCACAGAATGGCGGAGAGCACGCCCATCGCACCAAAATGCTCTATTCCTAACAGCATTATAAGTTATGAGTTACTTTCTTCTTCACTCGAAATGTTCCTCTGATAAGTGACATTGTGTATTTATCTTTTGCAGATAGGCTTATACAAGCCGATGGGTGAAAAGGGGAACTGAGTGCCGAGTGCTAGAGTGAGGTAGAGAAAGTGCGGCTTTATAAGCATCTTGTTTTAGTCTACAGAGAGTGCTGAGGCTCCACCTAGTGGTGAAATATTGCTTATAAGAGAAATATCATAACATATCAGCCCACGATATCTTGTTAAACCCCTACATCATTTCTAAAAGTCATAATTTGCATATGTGGGACTACCACCCATTCTCCCAAAGTGTGCTGTGGAAAATTTTGAATTAAACAGAATTAGTCACTCTGAATCGTGTCAGTGGTTAATTTACTGAGCTTAAATATCTCCAGGACAACAGCAATCTCTCTTCTGCTGAATGGTGATAAAGTCAGAGGTTTAATGTTAATGCTGGTGGGGAAGGGTAATTACTGCTTTCATAAAAGTAACAACGGAGGGGTGAGCAGGGGGCAAACAAGCAGCAATGTTTTTACACGAGGAGGCGGCAAGTTTTTAATGGAAACATGTACCTAATTTTGGGAAGCATTAGAGTTAATCAGACCCCTTTAGGAGATAGAAGCTACCTGTCATCTCCACAGTGATCTCATTTGTTACAGTGATTACATTAAGTCATTAAAGTTAATTTGACAATGATACATAATGATGGTGTAAGATTAAATAACCATTACTCCTTAAAACAAACACACTCACATGCTTTCTTTCTAAATAAGGGAGGAACACATACACAAGGTCTGACATAAAGCAATAAATGCAACATTCAACAGTAAATAGACTCACTACTATGCACTGTCCTAAAAATATTAGTGGAAGAAAGTAACATTGTATATTTTATAGTGTTTTATCAAGAAAAGTGCCCATTCTTCTGGAGACCTTTTTGTTCTTCATTCATCAATATTTGAAAATAAAAATCACCATCTGTGCCTTAAATTCCCACAGAGACGTTTTGATATTTTTCAGGCATTTGATTGAGTTGTTATGATAATTCCATCTGATCTATGATGTCCACATGCCCCTCCCTCCCTCTCATCCACTCATCCTCCACTGTCCAAACCGCTGCAGCTGCCAAAGTTCTCCTCTGACCCGTAGCATCAGGCGGACCGGTAATGTTAGAGTTGGTGGAATCCCCGTTTGGTGCAAACATAACCACAAAACTTAACATTATAGAGTATCTGAAAACATTACAGGGCTTCTGGCCCGACATTTAATATAGCAAGAAGGGGGCATTTACACATCACACCTGCTCTTTGTATGAAACACTTGCCTTTTTATACAAAGATCATAAAACATAGAATACTAGTCTTGGCCTCAGTTGTACTGTTTTACAAATTAGACCAGTTCACTAGTTTTGGTTTATTTCAAAACATAAGCATTTTGACCCCCCCCCCCCCCCCCACCAAAACAAAATAAGTAAAATAATTCTTGCAGGAGAATGCCACGTAGCTCCCACAATAAAGATGAAAAGACAAACAAACACACAATGTTTAATTATTACAGCATCCTGGCCAAATCTCTGTTCTGTATAGGAATTGTCGCTTTTAGTCAAGGCGTTTTCATGCTAGCATTTATACTTCAACAGCTAATTAATCATTTTGCTCAGTAATTGTCATTACAAACTAATCTATTTAGAAGGCTAAATATAAGACTGTATGATGTAGAGCAGCATACACAAGATCATGAATATATAGGAAAATGTTACTTAGCTGTCTACTGGATCTTATTGGCAAAATGATTGGCTTGTTGTTAACATTTACTACCCAAAATAATGTTCTGATTTGAAATCAAAGGTAGGTCATAAATTAAGCCAAATGGTGGTCTGTTGAGGTAAATTATTAGTATAATGTTTCAACTCAGTAATATATGCTGTTTTATCAGTTTTTTGGAAGAGACTTTTTGGAAGTCACTCTTGATTATCATGCACTCCACAAAATTTATTTATTTAATTTATACATTTTGAGCATAATGCCGAGAAAAGAGAAGCTACAAAAAAATATATAATCTGTGATTTTTGTTTTTATTTCATGAATAAAATTTATGGCGGGTGCCCATTTTTTGGCTTAAGCATCTGCACCAACCAGCATGTAAATATTTTGGTTTCGGATTAAGAAACATTACCATTAGAAACTATTTAGATCAACAATATTTTATGTAAATATGAGTTTGTATTCAGCAGGTTGGATTTACTTTAAGTATGGTTATATGAAGTACTTCTTAGAGCAGATAGAAAAAGGCATAATCAAGTTTGGTTGATGTAGACATGAAAACTGCTTTCAAAAGGTTTACATTTATAAGCTTTCTGCCTTAAGCGCTAAAAACTATTTATATTAGGAATGTGTCTGAGACAGCATTCGAAATTAAAGTTTCATTAATATTCAACAGTAATACAAAAAGGGTATCAAGCGTACTGTTTTAGCATTTTATCTTAGAAATTAGTATGGTTTGTACAATTAGTTTTACAAAACAGCATTCTCTCTGTGTGTTGCCTAGAGAATATAAAGCCTTAGCTTAACTCTGAGCTTACCAAAGAAAATGCTAATATTTTCAGAGCTACTCTTTTACAAAACAAACAGCATGAGCAGGCGGTAAGGATTGTATGACTCCTATAAATCGCATCTACAATCTGGAGGTCACTCAGTCATTTTGCTTTTATTATTGGTCATATTCGCACACATTACATTTTTTTTTAACAAAAAATATAATACTAAAAAGTAACAGATGATAGTGCTGTATTACTATTTGTCTCAATTACTGATTAATAAATAAATAATTAAAACAAAAAAACTGATATACTATAATTTGAAAACGTTTCTTCACCTGTACAAAATCAAAGTAGGGTGTTATGAGAAGGAGATGTATATGTGTGGAATGGTGTATGAATTGTCAAAGGGGTAAACAGACCTGGAGAGTTATTAAAGTGGCCATATCATGCAAAATTAATTTTTTATCTTATTACATTTTGTTGTGTACTTGGAGTCTCTGCGAATGCAGAAAAAAATAATTTTCTTCTCTCCAGGTGCTTTGGAGATATCTTTATATTATGTGTGGGTCATATTCTTCAAGCTATTTGGTTTTCTCTCTTCACGTTTTTCAAATAATTATGTCACACTATTCAATGCAGAACTGCTTAAGAAGGTCATGGACTTCTGGCTTATCAACTTTGCAAATCCGCCATTTTTACTTCTCTGAGTATGTTGTAGTCTAAGCTGAAGGACGCCGAAGCTATAAGTGTTTGATCGTTCATTACACTCCAAGCAAACTACAAAATGACCGAACAGGGTGGAGAAGAACACTCTACGACCTGGAGGTATGAAGTGGCTCATTTAGATTTAAAGAGACAGCACCAAAACAAGGGTTGTCAGATGTACCAGTGGTAAAAAGGGGGGATATGAGGGTAAATTAACAAGGAATTCAGACCAAAGCATTGCGGTTCCTCTTTATGTATACCACAACTCAATGAGTTCAACATGAAAAGGAAGAACTGAAAAGGATGACACGCCCCGTTTAAGCTCTTAACATATTTCAGTGCAGTTCCAACAGTCCATACTTTAAGCATCATATTTAGGCCCGAGCAGCGAAGCCCTGCCAAGGCCTATTGTATCTGTCTTTGAGCCACTTTAGCGGCCTTTTTGGGGACCTAAACATATACGAAAACTCACGAAACTTGGCAGAAAGTTGTACCCCAATGAAAATTTTTGGGTATTAATGGAGTTTAAAATGGGTGTGGCGAAACTGCTCTACAGCGCCACCTAAAGTGAGTTGTGGCTACTGATAAGTCCTAAAAATTTGAAAAAATTCTTGTAGGTAGAGCTTTCCAAATCATGAAAAAAAGTCTCTTGGGGGTATGCCCTAAAACCAACTGGGAGTCGGCCATTTTGGGTCAGAGGTCATTTTGGGCCCTTTTCTGACTTTTACTCACCTCGAACTTTAATGAACTCCTCCTAAGGCTTTCGAGCTAGTGACTTCAAATTTGTTTGCCATTGAGGCATGTGAGAGTAAAAGTTATGGAATTCATGAGTTTTTGAAAATGTTTAGGTGCCGTGGCCAAGGCACGAACTTGTAACCTGACAACAGCCAGCTGTATGTATCGCTCCGCCTAGCTCCACTCACATACATCTGGGACACCGCCATAGGCATTGCCTTTACTGAAGGCTGGGCCTTATCAAAACTCCTTGCATATGATTGGATAAGCCACTTGTCTGTCATCTTTATCAACGTGCTATTTCAACCAGTCACACCGAAGCTAACCCGTGACGCTGATGAGACCGACGCCGGAAAAAAAAACCTTTTTTTTTTTTTTTTTTTTTTTTTTTTTTTTTTTTTTTTTTTTTTTTTTTTTTTTTTTTTTTTATGTGTTTGCGGCTCTAGTGCAGGGTTTCCCGCAGCGCTATCTTGGCGAGGCGGCCGCGGAAAACGTGTCGTCCACCCCCCCCCCGCTCCGCGAGTCGGTCCGCCTCGCATAAGCAAATCCATGCGGGAAACACTGTAGTGGCACACCTTTTATTGACAGTGAGCTGACAGGAAGAGGGGGAAGACAGGCGGCAAAGCGCCGCGGGTCGGAGTCGATCCCGGGCTGACCGCGTTGAGGACTAATAGGCCTCCCAATATGGTTAGCGCTAACCGCTAACCGCTAACCGGGGCGCGTACGCGGACGCGCCCCGGAAAACAAAACTTGCCAAATCCGGTCGGGAGAAGGGCGAAAACATGGTTTCCACCAACAAAAGCCTTCAGAGCCGTTCTCTGATGTTCTTTTAATGAAACAATATCAGATAGATTGGACAACACGGAGGAAATAGCAGCATCAATGCTAACGCTTGCTTCCTCGATGCGAGCCGCCATTGTTGTTGGAATCTCACGGTGGCTTCTCCACTACGTCACATCCATGAAACACCCGCCCTGCGTCCTGATTGGCCAGACCAAAAATTTGGTTGGGGAAATCATTTTCAATGAGCCGTGTCCCAGATGTATGTGAGTGGAGCTAGGCGGAGCGATACATACAGCTGGCTGTTGTCAGGTTAACGAACTTGACCTTCATAAAAAAAAATTCAAACCCATATAACCTTTCAACTGAAAGACCAAATAATCTGAAACCTGTCATGATGGATGCCTGTCAGGTCCGCTACGAAATTCTGTGGTCAAATAATGACGTAATCAAAGCCACACCCCCTGAGGTCAGAAAGTGTTGTTTTTATCTTGGAAAGGTCCCATGCAGACACCATTGACCTAGTCCACATGAAAGTGGGTCAGAAGACAGATACATGTTGGTCTCACTTGCTTTCAAGCACAAAGACGTTTGGATCCAAAGTCTGGCCATGGTGGCATGGCGAAGTCAGGCATCTCAAATTACCCTATGACTGATTAATGTAACAACAACTTTTCAATGGGTACATTTGACAAGCTGGGTTTACCTTCCCCTTGACGTTCTCCTACCACCAGGTAACATCCGAAACACAGAGAAGCTGAGTTTTGACCGACAGCAGCACTACGAAATCCAGGTGACGGCCTGGGACTGTGGCCAGAAGAAAGCGTTGCACAGCGTCCCAGTGCACATCGACGTCAAGCCCGTCTGCAAACCTGGCTGGCAAGGTTGGTCTTTGTGTTTCAGCATCCAGGAATGCAGCAAAGTTTGTTTGTGCATGATTACTTGAGTTTACACAGTTGCTCTCTTATTTGCAGTCTGTCTTTCCCCCCACAGTCAATCAAAAGTGTGGCTAGCAGCAAGCTTCATTTTTACACACATTTTACTTAAATCTTGAGGATTACTTACACGTCTTTAAATTCCCGCTCATCTTTCTCTGTTCTCACTTTTAGTTTTCCTTTTTTCCCTTATGCAAATTTCTCTCTTTCGCCATCCCTTTCTTCTGCCCTCCCTGGGGGGTTGGCCTGTCAAGATGGGATGGTGTAACAACCGTCTCTTTAGTTAGAGCACCACAACTCAACAATGTGGCTCCCAACACGTTAGAAGGCCCCCATAGGAGCAGTCTGGTGTCGCAAAACAAACGTTGCTCTGGATGAAAGCTTACGAAGACAATTGTCAGAGGGCAGAGCAGAAGTAATTAGAGACAAACACCATTCAGATAGAACCATGGGCAGTGAGCATTGATAACCCAGTCACATGTTCCATGTTTGGCATCCAGCCCTCTGTTGTCCCATAGGAGTCCATGCTAAATGGTACTAAATTAGGATCCTGGCAGCAGTTGTCATTTGGTAATGCTCTTAAACCTGTCTGGCTCCATAATCAATCCTTCAATCTGCTTTTTTTTTTTTAAGGCATTTGGTTTTGGATACATTTAAGAGAGTATTTAAGAAAATGTAAGTGTATCTAACTATCTTATTTTACACTGAGAAAATAAATGATTTATTTTTTTAATTTTTGTGGCACTAGTTACCTTTATCTAAAAGTGAGCTGAATAGAAACTGGGTTGAGAGAGCATCAAAGGTCCACAAACCTTGATTCGTACACAAGAGGGGGCTGCGTCGAGCACTGAGGCCTCTGTGTGTGGGTTGCGTGTTCTACCCCTGCGCCATCACCACGCCGCAGAAAATGAATAGCGTAAGAAAACAAATTTTAATCAGTTTTTAGAATGGTTTCACAAGTGACAAAATGTGTTTGAAGTAATAGGTGGTTTTGGTGCATTGCCATATTGCTGTTTTTCTGTTTTTCTCAATCTAAAGATGTCCTAAAGGCAAAAAACAAACAACAACAAAAAAACATTGAAGATGCTCTTATTGTGTTTAATCAATGATTTTATTTTTATTTCTCAACTTTATTTGAATCAGAAATTTAGTCCAGTCCTGACTTATAAAAAAACTCTGAAATTATTCTTTAGTTTAACACAAATGGAAAGCTTTAAAGGTGCATATATATGTTATTTGACTTTTTATTTTAAATGTATACATCAGTAGCTCACTCTGGTTGCATACAAAGTTTTTATGAAAGATTATCACATCCTGCTGGCGTATTAGTTATTTGAGTTTTTCATGCTTTGTTTTTGTATTATATTTTATTACAAGTTTATTTCAAATACAAAATCAAGTCTTAATTTTTCTTTTATGAATGCACTCCATCATTGTAGATGATGTGAATGCATTGAGACAGATGTGCAAAAAGAAGGGCTAATGTGGGTGTACAGAACAATCCTAGTCCTCTCAGCTCTCAGGCTAAATCCTGCCTTTGAAGCATATTGTTTTTTTTATTTTTGATTTATATGCATATCTGTGTGTGTTTGAATATTTCAACTTAAGACTATGAGCTCTAACTTATGCTGACAAGATACACACATACTCAAACGTTCAACTCCTCTTTCGCTTGAGGAAAGGCCAGACATCCCTACGAGGGTGGTTTGGCAGCAGGGATGAGGGGAAGGATGGAGGGAGACAAGTAAATGCCATGGCTGCAGATCAGGGGACATTTAATAGGCCCAGCTGTTGGTGTGTTAAAGACAGGCAACAGTAGGAATGTCAGTAGCACACAAATATGTACACTTACACAAAATATGCAGTTTATGGCAATAAAGGTTGTACCATAATCAGCTGCTCAAATTGACTGTAGTCTGGATAACAGGGATCGTTGTAGGTTTCCTAATAAATCACAGTTTGTTCTAGAATCTCCTTTTGCAGGATGGCGGAAGGAACACACACACACACACACACACACACACACACATCCTTGCTTTAAATACAGTGCTTTGACCTCTTGTGACTTCCATTCATTTTCAACCTTTTCTATAGCTTCATCCTGACCCTAACCCTAACCATTACCGGTACAAACGTAACCCTAACAAACAAACGTAACCTAAACAAACGTAAACAAACGTAAACCTAATTGACACCTTAGTCCTAAACCTAACCCCTAGCCCAGAGAAAAAGTGAGGACCAAATAAGGTCCTCACTTTATATCATTCAACTCACTTTACTAGTAAAATGGGCAAAACAAATCACTCAGCTATACGTACATGAACACACACACCCTCACACACATGCACGTGTGCGTGCACACACTCATTCCAAAGATGTTCACACAACTATTATGCCAGAACTCCACAAATATACGTACACATTAAAAAGCCTGTGCACACACACCAAGGGTGATCAAGGTTATGGAACCTAAAAGCCTAACTGCAGTCACTTTTAACACACAACGTGTTCAGGGTTCCATTTTTATTAAGTAATGATTCTAACGTAGCACTGCTGCCATCAACGCCTCACTCGTGCATATTAAAGCCAGCATCTCTGCATCTTATTTCACTTATGCTTAACAGTAGAAAAGGTCCACTTGTAACTCTAAAACAGTGAGAAGAGCTTGAAGTGTGCTATATCTTTTTTTTATAATTTTCTGTGGTAGTAGTGTTCTTTAATGAAAGTAGGCTGACAGGAAGGGAAGCTGAGAGAAAGTGGGAAGACATGCAGCAAAGTTCCACAGGCCAGGTGTTAAGCCTGGGACAGCCGTGTTGAGGACCAAGGCCTCAGCATATGGGTCACGTGCACTACCCCTGCGCCACCAGCATGCCCAAATTCAAAGTTTTAAACCAATCCTTTGCTTCTCTCTGTGGTGCCTATAATGTGACACCACGATTCAACCTGTGCCTCTCTCAGGCTCCGACAAGATACAGGATTAAGTGATCAGGCAAAAATTTACAGAATGTTTAAAGCTGCACTCCCATACTATTTATAGTAGTCCAGGGATGTTGGTCTAAATAAAATAACACATTTAAAATTGCACTGAACTAAGCAATTAAGTGTATTTTGTGAAACATCAAGTCATGCCTTGTGATTTTAACCTGTGTGGCAAAGGGTTTGAACATAACAGTTGTAATACACAGTGGTTCATTATGTCCGGACGGGGTATGTTACATTAGCCTTGACATCATTGTTTATTTTACTTTTTATCTTTTTTTGACCACTGGAACATTCAGAAATTAAGTCCTCCATACACAGCATGTAAGATCCCCCAAGTAGCCAAATGTATCAGAAAGTCAGTTAGATTGGTAGCTTGAGCTACTTTAATAGTGCAAACGATGTGTCTACTTTTCACAGCATCATCAAAACTTATTATTGGGTCAGCCCCTTCATAGATTATGTAGCAGTGGTACAAATTTATGGTTTCAAATAAAGTAACCTTGAACACATGGGAGATGGATCAACGGCTCATACGTGTGACGCGCATGGCACACACTTTTAAGAAGTGTTGACTGATTTGTGACTTTTACAGTTTCAGATGCATTGGAATGCGATTTGTGAGCATAATTTACACAAGAGAGTGTCTACGTTAATGAAACTTAAGCGAAATACACAATAGTGTGTTGATGGTATAAGATGGATGTTTCATGAGCCATCCGCTTCACAATAGTTAAAAGCGAAATGATATGTGGGTGCCTACAGCAACAAATATGCAAACCATATCATTCCATTGCATCTTCAAGTTAAAATATAATAACAGAGACTGACATTTTAAAACAAGCCAAATTTAGTTTTTGGATTTTTTTTTTTTGGAATTCATTTAGTCACAAATGTATTCAATTACTTGTAGAAATTCACTTCATTAGCACAAAAAATGTGCCTGAAAACTTAATTTGGCCCATAAAGTCAGCACATTATCACATGCATGCCGCTAATTAGTCCAACGTGGGCCAAAAACAGAATAACACGGCAAACAACCTGTCGAACTTCACAGAACGTTCAGCGGCTTAAAAAAAGAAGTTAGTGTTGTTGTTTTTCTTTTTCTGGCTCACCACCAGCCTTTGGATCGATCTACTGCCTCTTTAGTGCTGCGCTGCTGCGGCTCAGACCCCACTTATCATTTCTTAACTTGACTTACTTGACTATAACTTGAAAGTCTTTATATCCTGTCTTATTAGAGAGCAATTGGATGCTCTGTCCGTGATGTTTGTTTTGATATGATTGGGCAGACAGGACCAGGGAGGACAGATTGCGGCAGCCCCAAAGTTCTGCTAATGTGTCATGAACTGTTGGGCGTTAGTTTCCATTATTTGCTTTCTGTGCTGACTTGCAATCTGATATGAAATTAGTTTTCCCCCAAAACCCTGTTTGTGTTTACTCTGTGTTCCTCCAGTTAGTGTTCCCCTGGCTCCTTTATTCAGTTTCTTTCACGGCTGCTAGTTATTCAGTCAGTCAGACTCACCTTTTGACTGCTCAGGAAATCACTCCACCTAGTATCTGCGCTCCCCGTTTTCATCCGCACCAAATTGGATTCTGCTGCTGTTACCAGTCTTCTTTCCTGGTGTGCTTTATTCCTCTTTTTTTCCCATACTATCACTTTGTGGTGTTTGATTACCTGCTGTCTTTATTTCTCAGTATTGGGTTGAACTTTATTTTATCCTACACATTTCCTTTGATTCTGCCTGCTTCCTACATTAGCGTCTGTTAGAGGATGCATTAGGCAAGGAGCTAGAAGTAGAGAAAAGGCACAGAGAAACCAGGTGGTAATTCATGACCATAGAAAAGGTATATAAACAGGGGGAAACCCTGTTCAGTAGGTCCCATTAAGTCTGAGAAGCAGCTCACAACGATCTTAACAGGCAGTCTTTTATAACCTACTGCGCCCTACAATTACCAGACCTACCATAAAACATGTTCTTGCTAAGTCCAACAAAAATCTACAGAATAACTAAAATATACAAATCCTTTATTTAACAAATATAATCTAAGACTGGGAAATACAAAAAAAAAAAAAAAAAAAAAAAAAAAAAAAAAAAAAAACATATTTCATTTACAGGATTTACACCTAGAGTAAGAGCACAGTTTGCCTTCCACCTTCACAATCAATAAATTGAGTCTTCTGGAACCTTTAAAAGGTTCTCAGGGCCCTGGGGGAATCTATTAACCCAAACACCCTGCAAAGGAAGAGACAGAGGCAAGTCATCCGCACAACAAATGCCAGCATACACTTTAAAGCATCAATCTTCAAACTCATTTCAAAGATTAGCAGAAGCATTAATTGTTGCCATTCATTTAATTGTTTGTTTTGTTCACCGGACAGGCCTGCATCACTACCAGCCGAGAAGCAGCTGTCAAAGCCCTTACATTTTCTAAAAATTAATGGTCCGCCATTTAATCCGGTGCACCTTATATATGATTACCGTTGTGCTTACTGACCAATTTTATGTGGTACAATGCACTTAAAAATCTGTTAAAATGTGTAAGTACGATTTTGGTAAGCAACGAAGCCACTCCGCTCAATGGATATTCCGAGCATTACGGTACACTGTGTCACTACCTGATTGGACCCCTGAGCTGTCTACAAGACTGCCTGACCGTAATGTTAAAACTAGACGTGAATTCATGAAAGGCAGCCCACGCCCGGAGTACGCGCTAGCAACAATAAATCTAGTAAGTTAATTCAAAATAAAAGTTTGGTTTATTTTGGCCTTATGTTAGAAACAGGGCAGTGTAGTCCAACTAGTCTCTCCTCCAGACAGAGACAGATAGCTCTCCCTTTCAGGAGAGAGCGGTGTTAAGGAAGAAACACACCAGACACGTTGTTTTGCGTAAGTGCAGCAAAGCAACATTTGCACGTCCTATGCTTATGTTAGCTTTTCATTTTAATCAGTCAATAAATTTACACCAGAAGCATAATGCGGGCGTACAATGCAAGTATTTACGCTATGCGACGCCTAAGTTAGATTGAAGTTCTAATTTCAGACGTGTATACTCTCCTATTTGGCAAGGAATAAATGGGAAAACAACATCCTGTGTCAGAGTTTACTTCCGGATGTATCCCAAAATAAGAGTCATCAAAAATAAAGCGGCATATAAGATGTAGTTGTGACAAGCTAATACGCTAACTAACTAAAATATGCGATTTCTGATGAGATATGGTGAAGACACAGACTTTTAGGTGATCAAAACATAGGATATATTACCGGTAACTCGATACCTTGCCCACATATTACTGGTCTTTCTTTAATTATTTACCCATAATTAAAGTTCTTCTCTCCACAGAGAGACGTACTTTGCAGTGTCTGGTGTAAATTTAGGCTTTTTTAAAAACAGGCCGCGTCATTTCCATTATGCGGCCAGTGTATTTCCTCCTTATGGTGAACAGATTTGGTTTATTTAAGGAAAACTGGGGACGTCTCTGATTTTGTTAAGCATAGATCTCTGCCGGGGGGTTGGTTTGTTTTGCTTGAACTGCAATGCAGCGGGGAAGGTGCGTTCGGCAAAGCTCTACTACGTCAGGACAGCGGCAAGACCGGGTAAATACCTGTTGTTGCGCTAAACTTTTTTCTCCATCATGATGCAATCAAATCATGGACATTTCCGCGGACTGCTTTTGCCAGAGACAGGTAATAAAAAACGGGGACTGTCCTCGGAAATCCGGGACATCTGGTCATAGACTTTATTCATTGTGCAAAAAAAATTTTTTAATAAAAAGCAGTGTCTCTGTGATTGGAAAAACATAGACTTAACATATTAAATGTATCAGGCCCCTCAAAGGGCCAGACACTAAGAAATCATTCAGATTACATGGCTCTATATTCTCCACTCCCTTGAGAAACTATGAATGTGCCTGCCTTCCCCATTGGCTAATTTGCTTTGCATTTATTTTGGAACTCACTATTTAGATAGAGTGGATTCTTGTCATCATGACCTGATCAAGGTGGTAGCACCACCTTATACAGTCCTTCTACAATTTGGGAAGTTGTAACTGAAGGATATTGTCTCCTACTGTGAATTATGCTGTGTTAATGCCAAAACCAATCGGATTGGCTGGTTGTAAAGCAATTTCTCCTTTTGCGCCTTTTACGTCAAAGCCCCTGCTGCTCCTCTGTAATTATCACCCTGAAACACAGACCAGACTTTCCCTCCAATGCTGTTTATTGCAGGACCACTTGACACCTTTTTTTTTCTTGTTGTTGTTGTTTTCCTTCCATAGTCAACAAGCCTTCTAAGGACTTGCTTTTTCTCTTTATCCCTGTTCTATTTGTCTTTTGTTATCATCAAACCAATAGTTTTGTTTATTTTAATTTGTTTGGGATCTTATGTCTTCCTTCAGCAACAGCAAACCACACGCACACAAACTTTAGTTTCGTCTCTGCTTGCTCGAAACAATTGAAAGAATTTCAGACCATGATTTCCAATCTCATATCTTGGTTGTTCATCTTCCTTGTCTCCGCCGACCATAAAGGGGCACAGATGTCAGCACGCACACAAACATACCCAGAGGAAAAACTCATAATGGCATGAGTCGCCACTGAGTCTCTTCATTTCATCCAATGTGATAGTTATCAGTTATTTGGTGTAATACTTTGAAAGAGGGCTTTATGTTCTCCATCTTAAGTTTGTCCGAAAAATACAGTATTGGAAAACAAAGGCTTTGCCATTTCTTTATCTTTATCAGCTCTGATACAATTCTAAGACTGAAATATAAACAGGATATTTGAAAGGAGGCGTGAATGCTGCTTGTCAAGTCTCGATGTAATCTGCTGGGTTTCCTTACATAGGAAACTTTTTGACCAGTCTGTCTGGATGATTTGATTGAAGTTGACTTTGCAAAGTGCCTCAAAAGACATGTGTTGTGAATTGCCGCTATATAAATACAACTGAGTTGAATTATTATAGCAAACCCAAATTACATCCCATTACGAAGCTTGGTGGTTCAGCATTGTGTTATTGTAAGTTCACCATACGCTTTATAAATACACTCAGGACCCACTGACCTGCAGGTTTTAGGCCATGTTTACACGACAACATTGTCTGCTGAAAAAAGAACAGATTGGTTGCATTTAAAGTGTTAAGTTACGCAACGTTGAATGTTTTTTCCTACAATGTCACAGTTTTAAAACGGCTTCCAGAGTGGAACGGTATCAAACCATCCCGGTTTCTGTTGTTGTGTAAGAAGGAAAACAGAACGTTTCTAAGCAGAGCTGTTTGACTGGGCTGATGTAACACAATATGAGAGGCTGTGCAGGTTATGTGCTGTCCTACAAATAAAGAAAAAAAAACTGAATAAGTCATTGAAATCAAATATCTATTTTTGCAAGAGTGACCTGGCCAAGACACGAGGTGATCTTTTTGTGATGTTTGGTGCAACCCTGCTGGGTTAGGTTTTAAACCTATCTGCTTTTAAGGCCAACAAAAAAAGTGTTTTTTATAACAAACAACAACAAAAAAAATAACCTGAATTATCAAACAAGTAATATTATCAATGATTTTACCAGTAACATCCTAATTCTTCTTATAAAAACTCAATAAATCCTCTAGGTTTCTTGGCTGCTGCTCGACTACTCAAAGCACCTGCAGCATCTACACATTTCCTGTGGGATTAAAGTCGGGAGCCTGACTAAAGAGAGATGCCGGCCAGTGTTGTTTAATTTTTTTTTAGTCTAGAAAAAAATTACATTTACTATTACTTTTGTACACAGTGGGCTGCTCAGTGATGTCTCCTTCTGTTATATGTGCATACGGGTCACTTTGCGGTCTTGAACCATTCAGACAGAAGTCTGCGATTTTAGACTTGGACAGAGATTCACCTTTCAGGAGAACAATGATGCGAAGCATTCTGCTAAAGCAACACTCGAATGATTTAAGGGAACACTTTCAATGTGTTGGAATGGCATATTCAAAGTCCAAAATTCAATCCAACTGAGAATCTGTGGTTAAAGTTGTAGGTAGATGTTCACAAGTGAAAACCATCCAAGAAAAAAGGAACTGGGGTGGTTAAGCCTTGAAGAATGGGCAAAAACCCCATTGGCAAGATGTGGCAAGCCCATAAAGATTGACCCAAAGCCATGTGCAGCTGTAACTGCAGCAAAAGGTGGCTCAAAAATGACTGGTTTGCATGCGGAAGTACTTTATGTTATTTTGTCCTATTGTTTGTTTCAGAGTAAAAACTATATATATATCTTCAAAGTTGTAGGCATATTCTGTAAATGAAAATGTGTGCCATTTCTCAAACCATCCATTTTAATTCCAGTTTGTGAGGCAACAAAACAGGGAAAAACAATTCAAAGGTGGGTGAATACTTTTTCAAGCCACTGTAAATCTGTCTACAGTTGCCTGCTGGATTTTTAAGTGCAATTGGTCTGTTCTACAATCCTTTATCTGCATTTTTCTTGCAGAAAAAGCCGTGTGAAATTATTGTGAATTTTCTAATCTCTATTGTCTTGTCTTGTTGTTGTAGTCTGACCTCTCATTCACACATACTCCATCTGTGCGTTCTCCGTTAACGTCACAAATAAAAGCCATTCTAGTCCATATCGCATTTCCCATATGCTCATTGTTGCTACAGCAAAACCCTGCTCTGTTGTCTGTCAAAAATACGGATTGAGTATATTTGTAACAAATGAAGATGCAAATTGCCTCAATGTCTAAAAACCAGATGAGCCAGACAGGAAGTCAGATGCAGGAAGCGTAAAGCGGATCCATAATTATTTCAAAATAAAGGAGAGGGGATGTTTGAATGGATCCAGTTTGGATTGCTGGAAGGCACATTTTGCAATAAAATGACGGAGCGCATTAAGGAACCTAGTTAGTGTGAAGCCGGTTTGACTCTTCTGTCTGCATTTGTATGTTTAGATGACATTCCCACCTGCACATCTTCGCTGGGATGGGTGGGACTTTGATCGACAGGTATGAATTAATCTAATAAGATGAAGAATGACACAAAATTTGTTGATTTGCCATAGGGACAGAGAGCTTCACCCAGAAGAGAATCTTTAAATAACCAATTAGAGATCAGCATGAAGTCAAATGGAAGCCAAAAGTTGAAGTCACATACACTATAATTAGGCCTACACAAAAAAATAAAACCAACATGAAATGGGTATGGTGAAAAATCAAAAGCCAGACACATTTTATGAGTAATTGCATGTGATCATTACTTTTAATTTTGTCATTTGTTCATGTGTCTATACTTTTTTTCTTGCAATTTTGATGGGGAAAGAGTCCTAGCCTCCCATTAACAAGCTGCCACTGCCGTCTACCCCTCTTTATATTAAATCCAATAGTAAAAGCATGAATGCAGGCACTTGCTTTGCATTTTTATTAGGGCTGGGCAAGTTAACGCGTTAATTTCGCGTTAATTCATTAGACTATTAACGGCGATATTTATTTTATCGCGCATTAACGCATGTTGCTCACATGCTTTCAGTCAGTGTCAGTCAGCACGCGCGCTGACTGCAGCACTCTCCCGCTCCCCCTCCCCTCTCGTACATGGCTCAGCGGCGCCAGCCAATCAGCACGCAGGCTCAGCCTGGCCCGCCCACTCAGCTCTCACACAAACTTCAGTGCCATCTGACAAACTTAACAAAGAAACAGCTGAGAGAGACCGCAGCAGCGAAAAAACATGAACAGGGGAAGTAGCACCGTTTGGCTTTATTTTAATACCGTAAATGAAATCAAGCTGTATGTTTTGTAAAAAGCCGGTT
This sequence comes from Fundulus heteroclitus, assembly GCF_011125445.2. Taxonomy (NCBI): domain Eukaryota; kingdom Metazoa; phylum Chordata; class Actinopteri; order Cyprinodontiformes; family Fundulidae; genus Fundulus; species Fundulus heteroclitus. The sequence continues at coordinate 5,032,807 of NC_046378.1, read as the reverse complement.
CATTTCAGTGGAAACACAACAAATTTATCTAAGCACGTGAAAAAACATGAAAACGTCGAGCCCCAGAAACGGAGAGAGGAGACGAAACTTCTCTCACTGCCCCGACAGACCGACAGACGTCTCTGACTGAGGCGTTTCAGTCCTCCAGGGAACATCCAGGTAGATCAGTGGATGGATGGATGGATGGATGGATGGATGGATGGATGGATGGATGGATGGATGGATGGATGGATGGATGTTACTGGAGCCCACACATAACATGTAATTAAGACCTTGAAAGAACCCAGTACATATATTAAAAAGTGTTATTTAAGATAAGAAAACATTAGCTAATCCTTTTTTTATCCCACGACGGGGAAATTTATAGGATTAAAGCAACAGGCAGGTGCACACAACACAGACAAAATTACATAAGGATTGAAATATATAACAGGTGGATTAGCGAAAAAACACTGAACATAACATTATTATTATTATTATTATTATTATTATTATTATTATTATTATTATTATTATTATTATTATTTAATTGTAATAATAAAATAAAAACCACAAAACCCAAAAGGTCAACAGTTTCATGATACATCAAGCTTAGGGACTGGCTAATATACAGCAGGTCAAAAAAGGCCATATTTTGGCTGCAGTGCTTGCTGTTCTCTTATGAAGAAAAGATCATCTAGTGCACTAAATTCAATAGATGGGTTGAAAATATCCAGTATAAAATAAGTGCTACAAATGTTACAACACTTTTGTTCATATGGCAGCAGAACATTAAAATAAAAGTGCTCTTTACACTACTTTTGAATTCATTCTTGGAGTTTGTAAATACAATGCGATTAATCGCGATTAATCGCGATTAATCAGGGCGATTAATCGCGATTAAATATTTTAATCGTTGCCCAGCCCTAATTTTTATGTTAGGCTGATTTCTGTCCATTTCTGATGCTATTTTTCAGCTATAACAAAACATACAGTCTCGTATCTTGTAAATTTTACATTATAGTGTGATATGGGTTACTGCTAGCAAATTTTAAACATTGAGTTCCCACAGCATTACTTGTTGCCCTTTGCTTTCACTTAGACTGAGATGTTTACAAATCATCTTATTGCAGCTATTTAATCTTTCTCTCAGACAAAATTCCATCACCTATCCTCCAATAGCTGCTACTTTTCACATGTATAAAGGATACCAAAGAAATAAGATTAAAGCACTCATATTTTTTAAATAAAGAAATAAGACAAGTGAATGACTACTACATATTTAACAAATTCTCCTAAACTGATGTATACATACAATCCCATGCAAGAATATGCTTACCATCAATCCATATCAAACTTGGACCTAGGTTGGTTTCTGGTGTCAAGTTATACTGAGTTAAAAATGATGGGGTTTCAAAACTGCTTTTCTGTCATTGTGTTTCTATGATTAATTCCCTTTTAATGAGACTCCATAATAATTACCCAAATCACTGGAGTTTTCTCTAACTTCCCTTAACTGTTGCTGAACACCGCTGGTCAGCCAGCTGTAAGAAAGCTCCTGCACCTTTCCATAACTACTGTATGGAAAATGTTTATATCCGCGGCATGGAGACTAAAGGGGCATAGCCAATGACTCTTAGTGGCCTAATGATGTTTTGAAGCTAGATTTGGTAAGTGGGAGCAGCATCTCTGTTAAGCAGCTAATAGCAGGCAGGCTACATAATGAGATAATCCAGCTAACTACACAGCTAACCCAGTTTGTCTTTCTTGGCTTACACTATACTAGGATAGTAACAATATTAATATTTCATACTTGATACCAACACAATGTAAAACACTAGATACCTAAGTACATTTTATCTGGAGATAAATGTTTTAAAGGAAATGCTTAAAAAGCATTTGAAAAGTATAATCAATAACAGTATGAATTTTTTCATTGTCCTGATATGTAAAGAACCATTGAGTGTTATGGAATTCAGAGGGCATTTAATAAAAATGTTGCTTGAAAGTGTCTTCCTCCACAGCAAAACTGTAAGCAGGGCAGGATTTTCTAGAACTGTTAATGTCTTGGATGTGAATATGTAATTTTGATTCTGTTAAACAAATAATTGGATAACAGGTTTCTTAACTGTGAAAACACAAATCTGGTCCGTGGAAATATATTCAGCAGCAACCCTGTTTAGTATCCGTGGGACTGGTAATATCTTCTTCAATAATCAACGTAAGATAAGAGTTATTCACAAAGCACTCTAGTCCTTAAGGGAACTCCTAGTGAAGGGAAAAAAGTTAGGAGTAGAAAGGTGAACTTTTAGAGAGCCTAAGGCTGCATCTGAAATGTTCTAATTGTAGCTCCTGTCTCCTGTTCCTACCTCCTGTTTCTTAACCTTTCATGCGGTCAACAATAACAACTATATTATGAGTAGGAAAGCAGCTCTGGACTGCTCAGCCTTTAACTCTGACGTCATTACGCGATGGAAACGCACATGGATGATGCAAGTCAAATCTGGGCCTACTGCCGTACGAAGAAGAACTACTACTACGTACACACTCTCTTCTCTTTGGATATTTTTGTTAATTTCCCTTAGTTGGACTGTGCTTCTACGTCATGTCACGCAAATGATTGTGGGATTCCTTATAGCTGCTTAGCGGCGGTAAGGGACATCTTGTGCTTCCTATGCTGAAGGATCTATGAAAGGAAGCATACAGGCTCCTTTTCCTACCTCGTTTTTATTGAGAATATCTAAATTATATTAGAAAAAAAAATAGAATCATGAATAGAATGGTGAGAACAAAGAATATAGTGCAGATAAATGCTTACATTATTTACACAAATTCTCTCAGCAGTAAACATTTCAGAAGAATTAGAATAGATCTCAGAAAACATACATAAATACTCTAGACAAGATGAAGTACAATAATATACTCTCTATATACATAGAGGAAAGATGTAGGAAATGAGAAAGTATTTGTCGTATGATGTCAGCATCTAGAGCCTAAATGGTCATCTAGAAATTCCCTTGTGGGATGCCCTCTTCCCTCTGGCCTTTGATTGCTGCACATAGTGCTTCTCACTTTCCAGGGTGGTGTGTAAAACCAGAGAAAAAGACGTACTGGTCAGATCAGCAATGTGTTTCAAATCACTGCTTACTTGCACCATGATCCTGGGACCCAGCAACCATTCAACACTCCTCTGTTCTCGTCCCAGAGCAGCACGGACAGAGGCATTGCTCCTCTGTCCAGATCAGTTTGCTCCACCTTTTTTTCTCCATCTTATGTTGGCCATGTCTTGCCGAATACAACCGCTTTATTCAAGTAGGCAATCACAGTAAATTGCTGACAGGTCAAAGTCAGCATTGATATCAAATACAAGACGAAGCAAAATGACCAGTTTGGCAACTAAACATTACAATAAATAAAATAATGATGAGGGTGTAAATAATGTACAGTATAATAATAAATTATATTATTATAAATACTTTTTTTCATTGGCATTTATTGTCTTTTAATCAGTAGAATGTGTTTTGCATCCTATATTGCACAAATATTGATGAGCAGCAGAACAAGAACCTGCTGCCAGCCAATTTATACTGAGACAGGGCAATCTGAAGGCAACACATTTTCTGCCACTTTTAATAATCTCCAGTTTGATAATAACAATAGTAATAGAAAAGAAGGAGATTAAAAGTCAGAAATGTCACCAAAATGCCCGACTGACATTCACTTTAAACAGAAGTCAATTATGTTCTGCTGCCTGCGGTAAGGGAAAAAAAAACACCCTTGAAGCTGTATGCAATATTGTAACCTAAAAAAAAAAAATCCATGTTCTTCTAGAACAGCGACTGGAGACACAAACACACAACTACACAGCCATACAAAGAGTTGTGCAGTCCTGGAATGACAGATTGTCAGACTGATGAAAACAGAAATTTGCATATGTATATACATTTGTTATGCGCGTGTGTCTCTCTGCTTTGTGGGGGGTTCATGTGTTCACATACTTGTGAGCTCTTAGCAGGTCAGTTTTCATTTGGGGCGAGTAATGGCCCCAAATTAAAACTGACCGCCTGGTTGTTGCCAGTCAAGGTAATTAGTCTGAACTTAGTGCTTTAGGTGATGCTTTCTGAACTACCTGGACATAATTATAGCACTACGGCAGCTTGGGCGTTTATCAGACACATTTTTCACCGTGCTGTCATCTTCTTGATAGAATGGATTGCTATTAAACAAATGACCTCTGAAGAGAGGTGGTATTTAAGATTTATCTGTCCTTTTTTGGCATCCCCCTTTGCTTTTTTTCCACGTGAAGTTGAGGCAGGTAGTGTACAGGTTTAACTGAGATATATTTGTTACTCGTTGTAGTCAAAGTCCTTTTACGTCGACATTCACCACGTTGATAGATCTAAAAATAAACCTGATAAAAAATGTATATCCTCTGAACCTGTACTGTAGGAGATGTGACTGGGTATTAAAAATGCATGCAGCACATGTCAGTAGTTATTTCTTAAAAGGGGGAATTATTATACGAGTTGTACTGGTGTTCCCTGAAGGGTTATTGAATTGGGTGGGGTATGTCCAAAAGTATGATGAAAAATGTGTAAAAACCGAGTCATCATACCGGGAAACTCCTCAGACACGCTTATAATGATAAAAGTGTTGAAACAGATTTTATATTGTAAGGTGGCCTGGGTGACAGTCAGCTTCTTTAAGTTTAAGGCCATGGAAAAAAGGTGACTTGCTCCCCTCAGAGGTCAGTCTCTGCGTCAAACAGAGAAGTTTGATGTTTTGTTGATCGTTTACAGGAGATGGAGGGACTAAATGGTATTGTGTCTGTAGGTCTGAGCCAAACAGTGCAACACTTCAATTTACCGGCGTGTCTATGTTCTAACCCTGAACTACTGTGCAGAGTTATCAAGTAAAACCAAGAGAACAAGATGCTGGATGCAAGCGGCTGAAACCGTTCAGACATCCGATCAGAACCTCCCTTTGAGCGGTTCCCAGGCACATCTTTTTTATGTATGACAAGACGCGTAAAAGGAATGTTAGTGTATTGACAGTGCTCTGTTAAAATAAATGCCAGAGAATCAGCAAGCCAGGAGACTGCTCTGTTGGCTGTTCATTGTGCCAGCAGACATCACAACTCTTAGAGCATGTAATAAATATTTCAAAGCAATTTTACATTAAAAAGTGCTCTGTCTGATTCTTTTCTTTCCTCCTTGAAACATTTACTCTATCCATTTTTTTAAAAGAGAAACAGTTTGGTAAAAATGTCCATCTTTTGGTTGTCATACACAAGTGACTACAAACTCACAGCGACAGGTTCTCTAAGAGGAGGAAATAACCGCCACAGTCTTTGGGCACCATAGGAGTTTCATTGTATTGGGGCAGCTGTGGCTCACTGAGTAGAGTAGTGGTCTTGTGTCAGGAGGTTGTGATTCCAGTTACCGCCTTGCCACATTTCCATGCACCCATGGCAAGACAATTAACACAAACTTACCTACTAATTTGTGTATCAGTGTCTGAATGTGTGCACCTTAGTGATTGTGATGAATGTGGCTCTAGTGAAAAGCACTTTGAGTGGTCAGTTTGTCTAGAAAAGCGTTGTATAAATCCAGTCAATAAAGCCACCTAAACTGTATCCAATGCACATTTGTATCTGCTTTTGTCATGTGTATTTATGTGCATTCTGAGCCAGTGTCTGCCTCACCAAAATGACGGTATTATGGTAACACATAAAGACAATAGAGCTAGTGTCAGGGTTTGTTTACCGAAGAACTCAGGAAGCGCACACAGGACTAAAGTTTAAGAGTTTTTATTAGAGGAAGTGTGCTGGATGGCGGATGATGAAGGCCGGAGGTTCAGGGCTGCAGAAGGTCAGGGATGTAGGTGATGGCAGGAGCTGACTGCCTGGAGTGAGAGAGTCCAAAAAGCCTGGTGGCTAGGAAAGCAAAGTGCTGCTTGGCTAGCAGGCCTCGTAGCAACACCAGGGCACAGAGCGGAGCTTCTCCAGGGCGGCTAGTCAGGTTAGCAGTTCTCAGGAGACACCAGAACACAGAGCAGAACTTCTCCAGGAACAACAGCAGGGTACAAAGTCTTTCAAAGCGACTGGCAGGACTAACCTTAAACGAGAAAACAGAAACAGCTCTTCCAAGGCAATAACGAGGACTGGCATGGAGTGGTGGATAACAGAAGAAGGTCCAGTGCTGAACTGAAGGCAGAGGGAGGTTTAAATAGAGCACTAAACAGGTGGAACAAGGGTCTGACTAATTGACTGGTAAATTGTTATCAGGTGTGACTGACTGCTGAGGAGGTGAAGTGAAGATGACAGAAAATAACTGATGACAGTGAAGACTAACAATAAAGAAAGTGAAACCAAACCCAAATGAGATGAAAAAATGAAAATAACAGGAAAACGAAGCCAAACCAAAACTCAACCATGACAGCTAGTTGATTCTTTATTGTGAAACTGCAGCTTTCTAGATGTACCTGTAATCGTCAAGCTGATCCATGCATAGCAAGAAGTTTGCCGATTGTTACACTAATCTTTGAATACGGTATAAATGGTAGGTATTTGCCTTTCATTCTTCAGATCTGAACGTCCAGTGCAGCTATTGTACAAATTCTACTGCGCTAGTACCGTGGTACACAGCACCGCTTCGTCTATAGGGCTGGTGTCTCTGACAGCTCGGGCTTACGCATAAATCTACGCCGCCAAACACGTAGTGTGTGGAATCTCTCTTACAGCTGCTACGCTTTTCTTATAAACGTACCAAACTGAGCCCTACCGTGTTTTGTCAGTTGTGATTTACACTTCTACTTTGTCTCTCCGAGAACCAAAACAATGACAGAGCATACTGTATTAACAGCAAAAGAACTGCGGGAAGCTAAACTTTAGACAGTCTAAAAAACAGATCACATTTCTCTTTCACACAACCCGCCTGAGATGTTGTTCCTGTGTGAAACGCACATCGAAGTGTAAGAGAAGCGTTACAAAGGGCTGCACCAACATTTTTTGAATTGGCCCAGGCCACTGAAATGTTGACCGTGTTTGAAGTTATGTCAGTAAATCATATATTTGAATGCTTTTTGCATCATGACGTAAGATTACAAAGAATCGAGGGGGGCAGCAGCACCCATCATCAGCGAAGGCTCAATAAGCCATTAATTTACCAGACAGTTTTCTGTTTTTGTTTCCAAATTAGCCCATTTGTCTCTCTGGAAAGTCTTTCCAGTCTATTTGGGTATTTATTTATACAAATTCTCATTCGTATCATCTCCACAGAAATACATCTGAAATTGCAAGGATGCAGTGGATGCTTGAAAACTGCTGCTGCTTAACACACTCTAGCAAATTTCCTCTCCGGAAAGGGGACTCGTTTTCTACATGCGTGAGTGTCTGTGTTGGCAGTCAGCAGCTCTGATCTGTGATAAGAAGAGGAAGTGCAAGAATGAATGTGGGGAGAAGAAAAATAAATGGCTTGGCACTTCCCTTCCCCATTTCCTCCTCTCTGGCTCTTACTCTAATCTCAGCCTGACTGCTGTTTTAGCACTTTTCATCCCTGCTCTGGTATTAGCCTGTTTCCCCTTATTGCAATCGTTATTTCCTCCACCCCATTTTGCCACAAAGTCAGTCTTGCATCTTGTTTCCCTTCTTGGGATTGATTCCACTTTATCCTGTTCCCTCTCTCTTCACAATTTTTCTTATCTTGCCATCTGGCAGGTTTCTATCAAAACTAACCCAGTAAAAGAAATACTTTACAATATGCATCATTTACAATACTTCATTAGTTGAAGCTTTTCTGAGAAAATTTGAAAGCCATAAAATCCATCACATTTCAAATATGGTTTGTAGACATGCTTCTTGATCTGACAATGTAAGGTGTTGATTCTAGAAAAAGTGAGGCATTCAACTGTGTCAGTTTTGACAACATTGAAACCAGACTCATGCTCTAAGAGAAAAGAGAAAAAAAACACTTTCTGGCTCTGAAAGATTGCTGAGAGATCTTGTATGATGTAATTTTAGAGGTGTACAGCCACGTTATTTATTTGATGTTATTTTTTATTTATACCTCAGTAGCTCACTCTGGTTGCATACAAAGTTTTTATGAAAGATTATCATGTCCCTGTTGGCATATTTGTTGTTATTTTGGTGTTTTATGCTTTGTTTTGGCTCAGTTTGTTAGTAAATAAAGCCCTTTGTGTTTATTTATAATAATAACGGAAGTACGTACTGCACATGCGCAGCAGGGGATAAAACAAGGAAGTGGCTAACAGCTATTAGCATCTCCCAGGAAAACAGTGAAGAATTATCCATTGATTCAGCGGAGGAAAAAAAAATATATATATATGATTTCAGGGAAAAGGCTGTAACAGTGCTGGGAATAATGTATGAACATTGGTGTTCACTGAAGCAGAAACTAAAGCCATTGATTGCTCGGATGTGATCTGTGAATATAGTTAATGACGGTTGGTCTTCGATCACACAGAGCTGCCGCTTTACTGCGAGGCATTGCAGCGGGTCAGGCTCGGTCCGGCATTATTTACAATTGATTTATTAATTAAATCAACCGGCATTATGATAGTTCTGTGATACTGCCAGTAGATGGCGCCACGTCTGTTTATATCTGCTCATCGCAGCCAGTGCTGGATTCTATTTAGCCTCAAAACACTATCAGGACGGAGGCTTGGTGTATATAACTTTATTTTATCATGATCAAATTGTTTTTGGTGTTTTTTTATAAGCATATAATCTGGCTATATACCTTTAGCACGTCGTACAGTGACTGAGGTTTTACCCAAAAATATTGTATGAACAATACAACCAAATTGCTAAACTGTGGAAAGTTCCTGAAACATTTGTGGGAAAACCAACGAAAAGTTTTAATTTAAATAGTACTCTGAAAGCTAATAAGGATATGAGGAAAAATGATACATTCATAATTAATTCATTGATTTTACTTTTATATTGACCACAATCACTATTAGCAGACTGTTTACCAGTGTATCATTCATGACAACTTGGGTTCTGCATTAACACTTCTGTTTTCCCTATATACAGCGTGTGTTGAGTCACTATTTTTAGTGGTTAAATAGATGAAAGGATCTTGTAAGGAGTGCTTGCCTGATTTTTTAAGAATAACAATGGGGTATGAAAAAGATTTGGGGAAAAAAGGAGGAATTAATTTTTTGTCCTATTATGTTCTCAACTTTAACGTTAATGTTGCACCCAGCTGTTATGAGTGCTTTCCTTTAGAACACCAGCATGCAAATTATCTTTTGTCCACAAATCATGCCTAACATTATGTCTGATACCATGTTGTTCCCCCCAAACAGCCCCACATCATCCAGGCAGGGACTGTATTGGACCCTTGAAGGTTTGTTGTGATATCTGGGACCAAGAATTAAGCAGAAAATCCTTTAATTCCTGTAAGCTCCACGGTAGGACCTCAATGGATCAAAGTGGTTTGTCCAACATCACACAGATGTTCAACTGAAATGAGACCTGTGGAATTGGAAAGTCAACCCCCCAAACTCTTTGCTTTGCTGTGCATTCCAAACCATTTCTGTACCATTTATTGCTTTGGGCACATTATCCTGCTGAAAGAGGCCACAGGGAGCAGAAAATACTGTTTCCAGAAATGACTGTACGTGGTCTCTAACAATGCTTAGCTAGGTTGGACCTCATGGAAGGCAGGACCTATTATGGCCCAGCAGAAGATTGCCCAAAGCACAACACTGCCTCCCACATCTTTCCTTTTTCCCATAGTGCATCTTGGTACCCTGTGTTTCCCAGACAAGCAGCTAACAAAGGTGACCAGTGTTATCCCCAGGAATTTAGTTTTTATTTTATTTTTTGCTGTTGTTTTCTTCTCTCTTTTTTTGTTTGAGGGAGGGGGGGGGTTCTTTTTCCACTCAGCTTTCCTTCACATCCTTGGATAAAACTCTAAATGAGAAGCCAGCTTCTGTCTATCTCCATTTTTCTCTTATCTATCCACCTTTCTGTCTCTCTTTTATTTGTTTCTGTCTCTGCACCTTTGTATTTTTATATTTCAGTCTCTGTATATGTATCTCGCTATCATATATCATTTAAATCTAAATCTGCCAGAGTTAAGAACAGTTTTAACTTTATTCTGTGCTTATTTTATTACATTCGGGTGTGTTTTATATAATCCATTAATGTGGTATGTCCAGCAACAAAAAATGTGTTTTACAATAAAGCAGACAACTGCTTTCAGTGATAGACTCAGGAAGGTGTAATCCTTGTTTTCAGCAGACATCAATTCTGGACATGTGAGAGAATACGAGCTAATAGTTCTTTTGTGACATCTTGAAATCACTAGGGGTCTCATTTATACAACTTTGCATGGAATCCATACTTAAAGTGTACGTACGCCAAGAAAAAGAGATTGGTGCAAGCAAAGAAGCATGCAATTTTGCTGTATTGATAACAGCTGTAGCTGAACGTTTGCGTACCAGTTACTGCCTCAGGTTCTCTACATGCCCGGATTCAACCATAAATGGTCAATGCAAAGCACCTCATGAATGTTATTAATGTGGATCAAAATGGGTCAGCTAATCGTTTTTTTTTCATCATGGTGATGTGGCAACCACGGTGAAAAACCAAAGAAACTGCGGAAAATGTTTATAGAGAGGCATTTTTAAATGAGACAATCAGAGGTAAAAGGATAGATGTTCCCCACATTAAAAGAACTCATTAAAAATTAAACATTATAGCTGTTTTCAATGTCAGATGAAAGCCGTGCTCCTGTTGAAATTCCTCTGAGTCTGTGCGCACATTCAGAAGGGAGGGAGACCAGGAGGAATGAGAGGTTTTCCCCACGATAACATCTGAGGGGATCTGAGGGGAATCAAGAATGCAGTTTGGCATCTATTCCCCACTTTGCCATCTGCGTCGCCAATTTCCCGTTTCTAAAAAAAAAAAAACATGTGCGATACCATGTGGGAACAATGGGTTTAATTTCCTGTTGTAACTCACTAACTGGACAGTAAAGTTATGACACTCATCTTTCACTTTTTCACAAAAATAAAACCAACCCAGTCTCACTGCAAAACGTGTAATATCCACGTTGGTCCACAAGGGGAAACGTAAAATTGTCACAATTTGGCTCTTCAAAAGTACATGTCAGGCTTACGTTTTATTTGACCTATTTATTTACTTTGGCTTGCAACCAGGTTACGGGACAATAAAGTTTTCCCCAGAAAAAAAAGAACATGGAAAGTAAACATTGAAGCAAAACAAATGTCTTTTTATGCATTTTGATTACACTCCTCGCAGGAAGTATGGATATTATTTTGATAATCTTCATTCAGGGAAGGTAGATAAGCTTTCCTTTATTGGTTATGCCAGGATTTTCCCATAGAGACATAAGGAAGTGACATTTCCTGCGTACGTGTCACTGTCACTGAGATTCTGTAGTTCTATGCATTTTGCTGACATCTCTAGCAAAACGTATGAATAATATATTTATAATTTTCATTAATAGACAATCTTTCCTTTATTCATTTCGCTGAAAGGTTCAGCGTCACATGTTCTGATGCGTATAAGCTGACTAAAAACCGCGTCCCAATTACTCTCAACCCATCCACCATATTCAGAGAGGGAAACGCAACACTTAAAGACAGGATCTGCAATTCTTTACATTTTAATGACATTTATAGCAAAAGTATGCATAATATTATTTCAGAAAGTGCCCAAACACTACCTAGTGGTGAAATATCACTTATTGTTCCTTTAAGTGTATTTTTTTGACTTATTGCATGACCTAATTTGAGTGAGACTCAAAATAGGAGATGAGAAAGACTTGGTAAATTAGAATACTTGCAGCTCACAAATAACTTCCATCAGACTAATTCAGCTGTTGGCCTATGACTTATTCAGTTGTCATTAAATAAAGCAAGTATAAAACCATGTCCCAGCAATTGGCAGCCCATATTCTGAAAATCTGAAAATAAAAAAACAGCAATGTGCAAAGCAGTGGAACATTTTAGAAAAGTGGCAACGCTGAGTGGATACGAAATGACAGTGAACAGAAACTAGACAGTTCAAACTAAGGTCCTGAGGACCAAGAAAACTTTGGGATCAAACTGATTATTTTAGCTTGTGGCTCTTTAAGATGGTTAGTTATTCTGTAATAAGTGCAAAATCATAAAGCAGAAGAACATAAAACTAGGCCTCATGCATTTTTCAAGTCCTATGTAGAAAATTGCACTAAATAGAGATGTTTGACACTAAACCTTGGTACAACATAAGTATGGATCTGCTCATGTTTAAGAAAAATATGTTTTTCACAATAACACCAGCAGCAGAATAGTTACTAGCTGCATTGTTAAAGCCTTGTCCAGCTCATTTTGAGCAATTACACTGGACCTTTTTGTTCAATATAGCATCTTCCAAAATTACTACATGCTGTGAGTAGGATCTTTGATAATTTCTATTTGCTCAATCTTTAAATAAAAGCAGTATTTGTCCTGCAATATGTTTGTAAAAAAAAAAAAAGTCTCAAGTTGTGCAGTGAGCCCGTTTAAAAATGGCTTTAAAAGTATTTCCATCTGGATAAAGTATACATACAACGGTGGAAAGCTGTGAGGGATCCTTTGAAAATGTATGGAACTGCAGCTATCTTATTCTATCTTTCTTAGTGAAGTACAGTGCAAACTATTAAATTCGGGTATGTACACTTATAGATCACCGATAAGCTAAGGTTCAAAGAAACACCAGTAAGTTTTAGACTGTTTCAAACTGATGCCAACATTGGACTTCTAAGATACACTGGACTTTCTTCATGTTCGGTGAGATTTTATCTTTTTTCCCCTAGGACCAGTTTTTTTATATATTTGGTCCTTGAAATGAAAGTTAGACACAATGACTTACGAAAACATAGTGATTAGTCTGCCTACATCCTTGTCTTTACTCTGTCCAGATTGTTGTTATTTTTATGTAGCCAATTCAATTTCAAGACAACATTGAGCATTCAACATTACAAATGCACTCAGACAAAAAGCGGGATATTGGATAAAACAGCATAAAGGGACCACAGGGAGAACAAAAATAAAAAACAGTACAAATAACATATGTGATTAAACATTAAGTCTAGCAGTAAGAAGTGACATTCTTTTACCTTTTACTCCACCGCTACGTCGCATCCTGACTTTGACTTGTGTGCGTTCAAGGCTTTGGATAGTAACTGAAAAGCCATATGTTGGAAATCCTCACTCTGGAGAGATCAGACCCTTAGGCAGACATGCTGCAAAGATCACAGCGTATATCCCAAAAAGCTTTGGCTTCCCTTGGGATCCTCTTGGAGGAGATAGAGCACGTAGGATGCCTGGAATAGTCTGTTTAGTGAACCGTCATCGGGGCACGGGTAAAACAGACAAGAAGGGGAAGATAAAGTGAAAAGTTGAACGACACTTTCTGACATTCTTCAGTGTTTTCCACCCTCAGAGGGTGGAACAGTTCTTTGGAATTAGATTAATAAAAAAAAAAAAAAAAAAAAAAAACCTTATTAATCTTAAAATAAATGTACATGTTATAATTCATATCATGCAAGTTTCTTCAAAGAGTTGTTGTAGATGCTGATGGCTGTGGGCAGAAAGGATCATCTTTAGCAGTCATGATATCTTCATAAACACCACACAGGAACAAACATTAGTTGACTGGAAATGTGGACGGTTCACGCCTCCGTGCGGTCCATTCAGTTCTGATAATGGACACCTCGAAGGGCATATCCCGCTTATACCATAGTCACTTATAAAATAATTAAATATCGAATCTATTATTAATGCTTTAATGTGTTTCTCACTGTTGAAATCGTAAGTTTTTCCACAAGAAGCGGCTGAGAAAACTATATAATTTAATATAAAAGGTTACCAGCATCAACGGTCTTGCCAATACCAGCTAACATTTGAGCCAGCGCAATAATCAAGCTATTTGACCAGAACTCTTTTAAAGGTGTCCTATGACACTAATGGACACCCTGCAGCCAATCAGAATCACGTATTCACCCATACTATGGTATAATGAATGTTGTAAGCCACCTCCTTTTTTTTTTTTTTTACTTCACTTTTTTACTTTACTTAGCTGCGTGTTAGGAAAGCACACAGGCCCATGAATCTCACAGAATCCGCTTTGGTGTGAAATGACAGGAGGTGGCCGCCCTGGCGTGTTTATTGTGGAACTATGATCCAAAACTGGCCTGTAAAACACTGAGTCTTAACTTGCAATTAATTAATTCCAAAATCCACCAAACTCATTCTGGTTTTTAAGAAGTGCATTGGTAACAGGAACTTGAAGTTCCTTCCAAATCTTTGACCGTAGTGGCCATTTTGTTTCTCTAGTAATAATGAAAAACACATCTACTAAGAAAACAAAAACTGATATCAAAGGTTGTAAGTTTATGGGTAAAGGGTTTGATCACAGGGAGAAAGCGAAAGCAGAAATGGATAGAAAGGCAATGTGTGGCTATGAGATGGGAATACAAACTGGTGAATTGACTTAAACCGCAGACATCCTTACATCATCTGATTTTAGTTCCAAATTGATCTTTGAGCAAAAGGTAAAGCCATAAAAGATAATTGGATTCATGATGATGGGCTATTGTTTTTATGAGAAGTAGGAAAACTTTGAAAGTGCGTTCATGGTTAAGCCGATTTCAACAGATAATTGTGTGATCTTTGTTCAGTCTTTATTTAATTTAAAGAGACACTGCACATTAGTGATCATTACTATTTAAATCAAATGTGCAGGATTATTTTTGAACAAGCTCATTTCCATCTGCAGTCTGCAGCTGGATGATAGTATAACAGTTAGGTCTACAATAACATTGTCAACACCAGTAATGGGTGATGAATCTGCACATTGAACCTTAACTCTATGTCTTCATTCTGCTCATTTTATACATACACTGTATAAACTGTGTATATATACTCTCCTGTTAGTGAAGCTTTACAAAGGAAGCTCCATGTACTTCATTATCTTGTTTAAAATGTGTGTCCTCTAGCACCCCCTCTTATAAGCTCTACCTTTTATCTTTTCCAAGTCTTCTGGCTCAACAAGGAAGAGCTCCTTATATGACCTCAAGAAAGGAAACAAAGTGGGCTGTAGGGCTCCAAGAGAGCATGAACGCATTAAAATGAATGTTTTAGGGGCAATTTGGAGAAGGAGAGACACAAGAACTGGGAGGCAGAAGGAGAAATCAGAGAGATGGCACTCTCTGAAGTAGAGGGAGATGAAGGAGGATGAGGTGGAGAGGGATGGAGGAAAAAGAAGAGAAGAGCTGAAATTGGCTCTCTCCACTGATGGCTTGGATGAGTAATGATGACACCCCCCACTACTTAAACGTGGTGTCAGCATTTTTACATAAGGTCCACACACGCACACACATCCTTGTTTAATGTACATAGTGAGGACTGTGCCTTGCCTTCCATTCATCTTCAGCCTTTCTATGGTCCAACCCATAGACCCTAGCACTAACCCTAACCTTTCCTGGTTTATACCAAAGTCATAACCATAACCTAAAGCTAATTGACACCTTAGTCCTGAACCTAACCCCTAGCCAAGGAAAAAGTGAGGACTTTCTTTCGGTCCTCACCTTACATCAAAGTCCTCACCTTACTAGTAAAATAAGCAAAACATTTTCTCACTCAGCTATAAGTACATGAACACACACACACACACACACTCACACACCCTCACACGTGCACATGCGCGCACACACACGCTTGCAATGTTCACACAACTATCATGCCAGAACTCCACAAATATACGTACACATTAAAAAGCCTGCCAAAACGAACTGATGACACACACACACTTGTCCACACCCTCCAGAGATGGGGAACAGTGTGAAAGTGTGATGATGCATCATTTTCTTAAGCACCCCTATCCATCTTCCCTTCCTCATCACGTCGCTCTGTCTCTGCTTCTCACAGCCTTAACCTTAAAGAGGGCGATGGAAGCTCACCTCAGTTGAAAGTTTATTTGTTCACAGGAGCAGATACGCTGTGATACTATCGGTGCGTTTGAATTTTTTAAACACAAGAAGACACCACATGAGGTGAGCTACAGATATATATTCCAGTGACAAATGCTGGCCTTTCTCTTATTTTCCCAAATCATTTGCAGAATATCAAACTCAAACAAAAAAGTGGCATTTGCCCTTCCCTGTTACCATTTATGTAATAATTATGTTATTACCTCAACATGGCAAAATGTTGAGTTAATAACCTCCAGCCTGACTACGCATCCTTCAACATCAACAATTGAGCAGGAGAGTGGACAATAATAAATTGAAGAACAGCATGGAGGTCATGAAACGTGCCCTGCAGAGACTGCACCTTCTGATGAAACCTAAACAAACAGCACAACCGGCCAGGATGGTTACTGAACAACTTTGAGTCTTTCTCCTTCAGTAACCGCGTATACACTGAGTGTT